>NC_086449.1:153245481-153545481 GCF_028390025.1 Pseudophryne corroboree
CCAGTATTTACCCTGCACAGAAATAAAATAACCCACCCAAATCTAACTCTCTCTGCACATGTTATATCTGCTCCCCCCCCCCCCCTGCAGTGCACATGGTTTTGCCCAATTGCTATCAAAAATCCTGCTGCGATCAACTTGGAATTACCCCCATTGACAGAAAGATGGCGTTTATGGGTGTAAACTGACCATTTTCTGGGAGTGGTAGGGAAAACGCAGGCGTATCCGGGTGTTTGGAGGGCGGGTTTGTGACGTCAATTCCGGCACCAAAAAGACTGAAGTGATCGCAAGGGCTGAGTAAGTTCAGACCTACTCTGAAACTGCACAAAATGTTTTTGCTGCGCTCGGCTGCACAGGCGTTCGCACACTTGCAAAGCGAAAATACACTCTTCCGTGGGCGGCGACTATGCGTTTGCACGGCTGCTAAAAACACAGCTAGCGTGCGATCAACTCGGAATGACCCCCATAATTCTGATGTGTACACAGCCTAAGAAATGTGTGATTTAAAATAAAGGTTAAGTAGCTAATTAAGAAAGAGCTCTCCAATGAAGTTCATAAATGATGGTATAATACTATAAGAGGATAGGTGTCCATATCCATTTTCTTTGGAGTTTTCTGTATGCGTAGGTAATCTATATCTATCTATCTATCTATCTATCTATCTATCTATCTATCTATTAAAGGCATTATAGCAAGTACTCTCACTGGGTGCCAGGGTTCGCCTTATGTTCCTGTTTCAAAATAATGGGTGGGGGGGGGATGCTTTTTCTGTCCCAGGACACCCAGAGCACAGTCAGAATAAGCTGAGCCTCTCTCACCTGAGGCAGGATGCAATAAGTGGCCATTTTTTGTGGGCAAACCTCCAAAAATGCAGTTTTCTGATGTTTGGCCGCTTTTGGCATATGCACCAAGCTCCAAAATGCGACACATTCTGGAGCGTGAACCCGGTGGGTAACGCTATCTTTAGAAGGTGTTACTCAATAGAAGCTACTTTTCACATTTCTCTCTGAAATTGATCCAATCGGATCCCTCGCGGCACACGTGCCATATGACGCTTTCATAGAAGGACCCCATGGTCATAAACCTGAAAGTCCCCACACCGCAAAGGACAGCTCTTATTGGGAGAGCTGTTGTTTGCTTAAATCTTTATAAATTCAACGTTAATAAACTTCAGTATGAGGGTAATTACATTTATTCTGTGTACAACAATCAGGGCCGTCTTTACAGCAGTGTAGGCCCCTGGGCACAGCAATGCACTGGGCCCCCTGCCCATCCTCCAGCGGTAGGGCTGGGGGGTGCTATCAGTGGCAGCTTTGATGTCCCGCGGGCGGTAGGGGGTGTTCTATCCTCCGCTCAGCATGTAGGACCTGGAGCAGTAATTTCTGATAATTACTCCTTTACTGCACAGATGGGGCTAAACTGTAGAAGAGGGCACTGGGCTGAATGAAGGGGCCCTGGTACATGACTTCCAGGGTGTTAGGGTGTGTTTAATACGTAGGGGAGGGGTGGATAGTAGAGTGGGCTTAATATTTATAATTTTCTGGTGGGAGGGCAGCTTGCTTGACTGCAGATATCTCATGTTCCTGAAAATATATTTCTTAGCTTTGAATGGGATAAAAAAAACTAGAGAGTCCCACCTTTCAGAAGGTACTTGGGACTTGGGGATCAGAGTTCCAGAGCCAGAGCAATCCACCAACGAAAGTCTAAAACTGCATATTAGGCATGTGGAGCTGGAGCAGGGACCAGCTGCTGGAAGGCTGATATCTCTGGTTCTGGGCATAGTAGAGACACGCTGCCAGTGTCCACCAAAAGGGGAGAGTTGCAGCTTTTTGGTTATCCACTCAGAGAAACTCTAAGTCAGACAGAACCAGAGATATCTTTCTAATAGCAATTAACAGGCTTGGATGGGGAACCCTGCTTTCAAGTCGGATATCTCCAGTTCCCCACGGCCGATTTTCAAAAACCTGGTACCCCTGGAAAGAGGGGACCCTCAGCTACCAGCCGAAGGCCCTTACACTCCTGGGGCCCTTGGGCAAGAGCCCATTGAGCCCATACGAAAAGACGGCCCTGACAACAATGCTTCAAAATTGGTGGTGCTATAGAAATAAACATTACTTACGGTGAATGGACAGCACAAGTCATCTGAAAAAACAGCTTTGGGATTTTCAGTGTTTGTAATGAGTTTGACTGTTGCTACACCCAGTTGATACAATCACTTTGTGGGCTGAACCCATCATCAAAAAAATGCAGACTATCAGTTCATTAGGAAGTAATCACATCACTGAGATATGGGTAACTGAGACAGCCATTTTGTGTGGTAAATCAAAATTGTGGGGGAGATATTTCAAATCTTGGAGGAAGTTAAAGTGAAGAGAGAAAAAGTACAAACTAAACAGCGTCTAACTGTCATGTTACAGGCTGTGTTTAAAAAATAGCAGTTAGGAGCTGATTGGTTGGTACTTTATCTTTCTCCAAGGTTTGACACATATCCCCCTGGATATGTAAATGTAGCCATTGCCACACCAAGACAAATGGGGTATGACACACAACGTGGGGGTGTGGCCACACCACTTTAACAATTTTAGGCCCAATTCATTAATGCAGTGACTCTGCTGAAGGGGGCGTTGCTGCACCTTGTTGCCACCACCACCTGACACTGTTGTCACCACAACCTGAAACAACATGAATACAACCTAACAATCTGCTAGCAACTGGTCAAGCAACTGGTTGTTAGTGGATTGATAAGCTGTGTTCCCAAGATATTGGGTGATGACCACATACTGTAATGGCCCTCTCCATCGCTTCATAAGAAAATTACCAGGATCATGTTAAGTACTACTTGATAGGGTCTGTAGAATAGATATCTAATAGAAGTAATTATAACTAAAAATCTATAGTACTATTCCACTTCAAATGCACTTTGCCATACTGTATGTATTAATCTATAGCAAAGATGGTCCAAGGACAACAGTTTAATAAGCCGGTGGCATAAAATAGAGAAGAATTGTTAAGTGGACTATTGTGTTCTTTAGTTCCTGTGATATTCTACAGTACCATATCTTTCATATTAGAGGCCTCACAAAAGCTGGTTTCCATGTCCTGCTTCCCTCCTTAGATGCCAGTGAGGTCCTCTCTTGCAGTTATGCTCAGTCCAAAAGGAAACAACCTGAGCAATAAGGAATGACAAAATAAACGGCTGTTCTAACTAAGTGTGAAGGTGCATACACACGGAGAGATTTTGGCTATGAGAGATTTTGACTAACTTTTCCCTTGAACTGGCAGTAGGAGATTTTGACTAACTTTACCAGAGATTTTGTCTAACTATGCAAGAGATTTTGGCTATGGGAGATTTTGGCTATGGGAGATTTTGACTATCTCATTTAAATAAGGGGATGAGTGTCATATATAGGATGAATTTACAGGGTGGCTGGTATTTAAATAGCTAAAAGTTAAAAAAAAAAATTTGCGTGGGGTCCCCCCTCCTATGTAAAACCAGCCTCGGGCTCTTTGAGCCAGTCCTGGTTGTTAAAATACAGAGGAAAAAATGAGTAGGGATCCCCCATATTTAGACAACCAGCACCGGGCTCTGCGTCCGGTCCTGGTTTAAAAAATACGGGGGACAAAAGACATAGGGGTCCCCCGTATTTCCCAAACCAGCATCGGGCTCCACTAGCCAGGGAGATAATGCCACAGCCGGGGGACACTTTTATATTGGTCCCTGCGGCCGTGCCATTACCCCCCCAACTAGTCACCCCTGGCCGGGGTACACTGGAGGAGTGAGGACCCCTTAAATCAAGGAGTCCCCCCCTCCAGCCACCCAAGGGCCAGGGGTGAAGCCCGAGGCTGTCCCCCCCATCCGTGGCCCGGTGGATGGGAGGCTGATAGCCTTTCAATAGTAATATTGTTCTTTACAGGAGGCCTACAGGTCCCAGCAAGCCTGCCCCAGCATGTTGGCACTTGGAGAACCACAAGTGCCAGCATGCCCGGACATAAAGGGCCCACTGGCACCTGTAGACCACCTGTAAAGAAAATATAAAAAAAAAAAAACACAACACATTCTTTTAAAAATCCTTTATTAAACTGGGTCTTCACCTGGGGGCGGCGGCCTTTAAGCTCTTTTGCATGGCCGCCGCCTTCCCAGGGCTTCCGGCGTCTTCACCTGGGGGGGCGCCACCTCCCCAGGGCTTCTGGGGTCTTGCTCCGGCGTCTTCACCTGGTGGGCGGCGGCTGCTAAGCTCTTTTGCATAGCCGCCGCCCATCCAGGACTTCCACGACGTCTTCACCTGGGAGGCGGCGGCCTTTAAGCTCTTTTGCATGGCCGCCGCCTTCCCAGGACTTCCAGCATCTTCACCTGGTGGGCGGCGGCTGCTAAGCTCTTCTGCATAGCCGCCGCCCATCCAGGACTTCCACGGCGTCTTCAGGAGCTCTTCTCCGCTCCTCCTCCGCCGTCGGACTGACAGCCGCTGCCTCGCGCTGACTTATATAAGTCAGCGGGAGGGGGCGGGGCGATGACGCGGCGAGCCGTGATTGGCTCGCGGCGGCCATCTTGAATTTCAAAAATGACGCTGAGGCGCCATTTTTGAAACTGGTACCGCTCCGCTGCCAAACTCTGCAATAGAAAGGTAAATTTCCCCCGCCCGCACCGCTGCCGCAACCCGCCGCCGCCCGCACCGCCGCCGCCCACACCGCCACCGCAACCCGCCGCCGCCCGCACCGCCGCCACAACCCGCCGCCGCCCGCACCACCGCCGCCTGCACATCGCTATCGCTGGGAAAAATCGCTGGCCTCTTAAAGTGTTAGCGATTTTGACTAACTTTTGCAGCGACATAGCCAAAATTGACTTGCCTGCACTGACTATTTTTCCCAGCGATAGCGACCTAGCGGGGACGCGCATCGCTATCGCTGGCTGTGTACACACGGAGCGATCTGCACTAACTTTCTGAGCGATTTTGACTATATAGTCAAAATCGCTCAGTTATATCGCTCCGTGTGTATGCACCTTGAGACTGGGACGGACTTGGCATCAACGGGCTCCAATTCCGGGGTAGCAATTTGCTGAAATCATTTCTGCACATTGAATTCAGTAAGCTTGGAGGCTATCCTGAACGTGCCTTGTATCATTGTGCTACTAACCCAGCAGCTATGTACAGTATCTCCAGATAATCAAATATCTCACATCTGGTACAGCTGCATGTGGTACCTTATATACAAACAGCTAATGTAGGGTAGCTTTAATTAGGGAGAAACATATATATGGAGATATTTTTGCAACAAACTGTTCAAGGGTTAACTGTGTCAGTACCAGACATTTAGGCTGATGTGAGTGTGACCACCCATGAGGCCAGGCCGATTTTCATTACTTTTATTATGTTAGCTGCTCCAAAAGAAAGTCCCATAATTTCTCTATTACTTCATGTCTTCTGGGGCTGCCTTTGTGGGAACAGATGACATACTGTAATTAGTTTAACTTCTCTGTGTAAGAGTAAGGGAATTTTGGTGATAGTTTTGACCCAGAGTGTCTGCCACCTATATGCAGTGGAGGAAGTCAGGTTTGTGGGCAGTGTCAAAACATGGAGTGCGTTACTGCACTGTCTCCATGGAGCTCCTGAAGGGAAGCACCTGACCTTTACCAAAATGGCTGACGGTTTAGTTTCTGCACATGCGCATCGTCATTGTGTCACTGTGTATGAGCACCACAGTGGGTCATTGGCAAGTTCCATGTAGCTTCTGAGAAACCCTGGGATATCCCAGATATTCTGCTATCACAGCATGCTGCTATCCATGTACATCACTGTCTGGTGCTCTGTATGTTCCGCTCCAGCCATACCTCCTAACTTCTGTCAGGAGGGGATCGGGACCCTTGCGCGGTGTATCCTGAAATGGGGGGGTGGCCTCTTGTGTGAGGGACGTGATCTCAACTGAGTGGGCGTGGCCTAGCAGCACAGACCGGTTTTCGCCATTTTGGGGGAGTACCCAGCGCCCCCTGAGCAGCTGGGTAGCACCCGGATCCCCCCCTGACTGAATAGATGACGTGTGCAGGTGCACAGCATCTATTCAGAGAACACTCACTGCTTTGCAGAGCAGATCAGCGGGTGATCAAAGGAACCCCAACCATCCCCCCACCAGCGGGACACTGCTGCCCGCAGGAATAGTGGGACTGTCCCGCTGGAATTGTGACTGTTGAGAGTTATGCTCAAGCTCCGCTCAATCCAGATAGTGACAAACTACTGCTCAATAATACACAAAACTGGTTGAGTCCGGAGCTGTTTGGTGGATTTGGTGGATCCGCAGGCGTATACCATTTAGGCCCAGATGCATCATCGCTTGGAAAGTGATAAAATGGAGAGTTAAAAACGACCAGCCAATCAGCTCCTAACTGCCATTTTTCAAACACAGCCTGTGACATGGCAGTTAGGAACTGATTGGCTGGTAGTTTTTCACTCTCCATCTTATCACTGTCCAAGCGATGATGCCTCTAGCCCTTACTCTGCTTATTACTGCCACCAAATAGCCCACACATGTCAACACTCTGAATCAATATCCAGCCTTGCAATTCACAGGGAACTAGTGACATTGCAAAGTGCCCGATGGCCCATTCATTTTCATTAGTTCCTTATAAACTTTGTACTGTGTTCTTTTGAATATTAACCACTTACTGTAACTGATGATTTTTTCCCCAAAAAACGCTCAGAAATTGTCATTTTTTTTATGAGTAAATTAGGTGAAGAACATGAATTTTACCTTATCCAAAAATTATTTTAGTTAAAAAAAAATAGTTATTTTTTTTTAATATTTGTAAAAAAGTTGTTTACCCCCCAAAAATTGGACTATCGATCGGCACAATCAGAACATTGCAACCATCAGAAACATTGCGACCATTGTGATTTCCATTTTAACAGCGGGGACAGCTGCCAGGTACACTGCGGGGGGGGCGGAGGCGGAGGTTGGGTGCTTGGGGGGGTTTGATTTACTCTTCCCCAGCGGCTGCTGCAGTCTGCAGCTGCTGGGTGGGGGGTCCTGCCATGCTGACCCATCAGCAGTGAATGGCAGCATGGCATACACTGGGGGAGGGTGTGGGAAGGCAGGGAGACCTTTCTGGTCCCTCTGAGAGCCGCAGCGGAGGGAAGTTTCTCTTCCCTGCTGAACACACTGTTTATCTGACTAGTCATATCCTGTGCGACCAGGTCAGATAAAGCACTTGCCGGAGTGGTTGCATCTGATGCCACCATGCCAGGCAAGTGGTTAATTCAGCCAATAAAATGGCTGCCTTCGTTTTATGTAGGCTGCTGGTGTATCATCTCTGACAAGGAAGAAGGCAGGCTGTCACTCTACACACAAGTGTCAGCGGCAAGTAGGTTAATGTTGGGCACGGCTGACAGAATGAATGTGATAGCACAGCTAGTGAGTTACTGCCTATCTTATCTTCTGTGCTGGGTGACAGGCTCCTGACTGTTATGTAACTAAAATGTCTTCTCAATTGAATCTGACAGCAAGAAAATGAGGGATCCCCCAATGTTGTTTTATCATTACACATATCAGATTTTTTCTGGCAACCCCAATAAAAAAACACATCTACCAAATCCCAATAATTTGTCCCTTTATATATGATGTAACATTGTAATTGATTTCTGTGTAAGGGAACATAGAGTAAAGCTATCCAGTCAGTAATTTTATTGGTATTGTTTAGTATTCCTTTAATGATTGAAAAATGAAAAGAGTAAATAATATGATACATTGTTAAATAGAGAACCAATTTATACAACGGTTTTATTCCTTGCTCTCTCTCTATGTATAAGACGTTATCACAGGCAATTTTTCCCACGTCCCCTAGTAACTAGGAATGTGCAGATAGTGTACTGGCATATATAGACTCGCACAGCTTCTATTTTAGAACAAAACTGTATAAGGGGCTTATTTCAGCATAGATCGCTAATTACAGAATTCACTAATCGAGCGATTATCAAACGACTCCACCCCCTTTCTCCGCCCCCATCTCATCTCCCTCTACATCCTGCTCCTATACTTACCTAGTTCTTGGCGGGACCTCCACCCCAGCAACGGGAGCCGTTGACTCTTGAGTCATGCGTCCGGGTTCCTATCAGGGACGTGCAGTGAGCTAAATGGCTCAGGAGGCACCGCACGTCACTGGTTCCTACTGCACATGTCAGAGATGGACAGACCATAGCAGATTATTATATACTGTAGATCACACAGCTGTGCTATAAAAATGGAGCTGAGCTGATCTCTGCTCAGAGATGACAAAGAATTTTGGCACATGGAGGAGGGGAAATAGAAGCCGCTTGGCATGGTGATGATATATCTCATTACCATGTATGTGGGTCCTTGCTCTACCCCATCTTCTATCTCATCCACTTCTTGGCCTTTATACACAGGAATGTTGGGGAATCTTTTGTGACTAGAGCGTACAGATGCCCACACCAGCTCTAAACTATCAACTGCTTATAAAGTTACCAACCCAGTTTATTATACTGAATACAAGAAAGAGTTTTCCATTTGGTATTAACATTGCATCTGTAAGAAACATGCTTCAGTGTAAGATTACCCTGTATGTAGTAGCAACTAGCAATGCAGAAAGCTAACAAGGGTATTGAAGGCAACCAATCAAGCAAGCATTAAACAGGATCAGAGGTTTTACAGCGGGTAGGAATAGGACACAGTGGGTGGGACAAGCTTTTCTTATCTGTAGGCAAGATTCTGTACAATGTGATAGTGGTTATCTCCTTATATCACCTGTTAATGGAATTCTTGTATGGTGGAAATCCTATTAACAGATGATAATATCAGGTAATAACCAATTCCACACCATGCTTCTGTTTACATCGGCAGATATACCCCTCCTCAAACTAAGCTGTATAAAGCAAAAAAAAAAAAAAGGGGAAACTTTATTTCTCCTTCTTCCTTCCCTCTCTGCTTTCCATTCTACCATCTTTCTGGAGTGCAGGGGTTAATTCATTCAATCAATAATCCTACAGAGTCCATGTGAAATTGAGTAAGTGACTGGGAGCACACCAATAAATGAGCAATGGGATTAAGAAAAACCTTTAATGGTGCATTAGCCCGCTAATTAACCATGCAAAATCATCTCTGCAGTTCGTCATGAGCTTTAGAAGACAGATAGTTTCCGTATACAGGGTGGCCTGTCATACAGTATATCACATCTATAGTGTTTCTCTCCTATCTAGATACTGATTTAGTGTCACTTGGTGGTGTACATATTTTTGACTGGTGTAGGCCTATTGAGCAGTACATGGTTTAAAAACGTCCATGGGAGAAATAATAGCTTTTTTTTTTCTTTACAGAATATTTGATGACTCCAATAAATTAGCTGGTAGAAGAAAAAAATTAAAGTGGCTTTCCATATTTACAGTCACCCAATCCCACTATTGTACATCTGGGGGAGCCACCCAATAGAATTGTTTGATAAATATATATTGGTCATAGAAACCACAATTAAAAATCCCCTGTGGTTGGCCGGGATACATAAGAACTTTATACTGACCTTGTGGTAGAGACATCTTCCTTAAGTCTGTACTTGGAAGGTTTATCTGCCCTTATTCGGGTTATCTCAGCCAATCTAGGGTTAAATATCTCAAGTCAGGGGTTTTATACCTATACTACCCCTGACTTGTGGTTTTTCTACTTTGCCATTTGTATTTTTTCTTGTTTATATTTGAAAATAAGCATGTATTTTTTTTATCCTGTTTTTTAATTGTGGTTTCTATGACCAATAAATTGTATATGGTTTGTTCTACTTCCATTTGAGCCATGATTTTATTACACCACCTGAGGATACAAGTGATCAGATACTTGAGTGGACACCAACCCTTTGATTAACTAGCACCAATGCAAAGAAGCCTTTACGTGAACATAGGGCATTCTTTTAAGGTCAGTGTGATCGGGGTCTTGACTTTTGATGTGTCATTCGTGTGGATGAGAAGTAATTTCATGGGCCATATGCATTATGAAACCTTTTCAGGTGAACATAGGGCACTACTTTAATGTTAGTGTAGTGAAGGTTCCTGCTTGGTGCGAATTCCGTGTGATTGTGTATCCTTACTGCTTGCTTTTCATTCTTGCATGTTCTCTTTGGAGACATGATAGGATACTTGGATGGCCTAATTGAAGAGTACTACACTTGTAGGCAGTGGTCGAAGTGGAGCGGTATACGGCGGTATGGTATACCGCCACTTCTTCCACTGACCCCCAGAAATTAAAGTGCAGCAGGAGGCGAGGGAAGTGGCCATCCTGCTGCACATGGCGCTCCCGTCCCTGCTCGGCGGCCGGCGGCTGTGTAGAGTGCTGTACTAGCTCACAGCCGCTCACCGCTGCCAGCCGCCTGCCAGCCGTCCACCGCACACCGCTCACCGCCACCAGCCACTCACCGCCGCCAGCCACCAGCCGCAACAAATGAGTCAGGTAATGTTCCCCTGCTGTCACCCTCTCTCACTATCGTTACTGTCCCTGTCCCTACTGTCACTCTCTCTCTCCCAGCTGTCACTCTCTCTCTCCCTGCTGTCACTCTCGTCACTCTCTCCCTGCTGTCACTCTCGTCACTCTCTCTCTCCCTGCTGTCACTCTCGTCACTCTCTTTCTCTCCCTGCTGTCACTGTCGTCACTCTCTCTCCCTGCTGTCACTGTCGTCACTCCCTCTCCCTGTCATTACTCTCTCTCCCTGTCGTCACGCTCTCTCTCCCTGTCGTCACTCTGGCTGTCCCTGCTGTCACAATTGCAGCTCATTCAGTGTGCTATAATGTGAATTTCGGCTCATTAAGTGTGCTATAATGTGAATTTCGGCTCAGTCAGTGTGCTATAATGTGAATTTCGGCTCATTCATTGTGCTATAACGTGAATTTTGCCTCATACTGTGTGCTATAATGTGAATTTCGGCTCATTCAGTGTGCTATAATGTGAATTTCGTCTCATTCAGTGTGCTATAATGTGAATTTTGGCTCATTCAGTGTGCTATAATGTGAATTTTGGCTCATTCAGTGTGCTATAATGTGAATTTGGGCTCATATCGTGTGCTATAATGTGAATTTCGGCTCATTTAGTGTGCTATAATGTGAATTTTGGCTCATTCTGTGTGCTATAATATGAATTTTGGCTCATTCAGTGTGCTATAATGTGAATTTCAGCTCATTCAGTGTGCTATAATGTGAATTTCGGCTCATTTAGTGTGCTATATGTTAATTTCGGCTCGTACCGTGTGCTATAATGTGAATTTCGGCTCGTACCGTGTGCTATAATGTAAATTTTGGCTTGTACCGTGTGCTATAAGGTGAAAGGAGCACCAGTACTAGATAGTATAAGGGGGTTCTACTACAGTGGACACACACCCTTTTGGGTGACCACTCCCCCTTTTCTGGAGTGCGCGCGCAGATAATTGCGTCCTTGACTTTTGTATACCCCCACTTCAAAATTTCCACTTCGACCACTGCTTGTAGGAAGTGGACACTGTTAAAGTATCCTGTCTGGAAAGACCTGGTTCCGAGACATTGACTGACAGCACCTTGGTTCTATTTCATTGTATTTCTTCTATATTGGTAGTATAATTTAGTTATATAGTGACACTGATTGTGCAATGATGTACAAGGAATATATGTCATTTACATATGTTCCTCACCTGATGGAGCTAACAGCTTAAATTCCCAAACATAAATGTACAAGGGTACATTATAGTCAGCAGACAATAAACCTACTGTACAGTGTATGTTTTTAGAGTGTTGGATGAAGCCAGAGTGCCCAGAGGATCCCTACACCACACATAGGGAGAACACACAAGTTCCACACAAGCAGGGCCTTCTGAAAGCAAAAACATAAACACTAACAGAGCCTTATATAGCTGATGCCACAGAACAATGGTTTGTAGCAGGGGTGGGGAACCTTTTTTCAACCAAGGGCCATTTAGATATTTATAAAATCCTTCGGGGGCCATACAAAAATGATCAACTTAAAAATTACCCTGCCCCTCAGTAGTTCTGCTCCTCAGAGGTACTAAGTGCGCGCGCTGTGCAAAAAAATGGGTGTGTCCAATTAAAATGGGACGTGATACACATATGCCCCCAATAGTACAGTGCCAGAGAAAACATATGCCAGTGTAGTGCCAGATACACAAATGCCCCCACAGTGTCAGATATACAAATGCCCCCAAAGTGCCAGATCCACAAATGCCCCCACAGTGCCAGATCCGCAAATGCCCCCCACAGTGCCAGATCCACAAATGCCCCCCCCCCCCACAGTGCCAGATCCACAAATGCCCCCACAGTGCCAGATCCACAAATGCCCCCACAGTACCAGATCCACAAATGCCCCCACAGTGCCAGGTATACAAATGCCCCCACAGTGCCAGATCCACAAATGTCCACCACAGTGCCAGATCCACAAATGCCCCCACAGTGCCAGATCCACAAATGCCCCCACAGTGCCAGGTATACAAATGCCCCCACAGTGCCAGGTATACAAATGCCCCCACAGTGCCAGATCCACAAATGCCCCCACACTGCCAGGTATACAAATGCCCCCACAGTGCCAGGTATACAAATGCCTCAACAGTGCCAGGTATACAAATGCCCCACAGTCCCAGGTATACAAATGCCCCCACAGTGCCAGATACACAGATTCACCCACAGTGCCCCCCCCCCCCCCCACCCCACTGTGCTGCTCACTGCTGCTGCTGCTCCTCCGTCCGGGGTGTTTCTGCTATCAAGGTGTCAGGTCAGGGAGGAGAGCGCGGCTATATAGGATCTCAAACCAGCCGCCGGTTCGTGAGCCAATCAGAGCTCGTGAACCGGCAGCGGCGGCTCCTGATTGGCTGACGGTCTGCGTGATCTGATTGGCTCACGAACCGGCAGCTGGTTTGAGATCTTACCCGCCGCTGCCGCCGGACATGTAGCTGCGCTCTCCTCCCTGCCCTGACAGCTGAGACACGCCGTCGCCGGACTGAGCAGCGGCGTGTCTCGCCAACACAAGCGGGTGGGCCAGAACAAAAGGCTTTGCGGGCAGTATACGGCCCACGGGCCAGAGGTTCCCCACCCCTGGTTTATAGGAAGGATAAAAAACTACATACAATGCAGGGATGGACATTGATAGTTAATAGTGCTCAACCATCAATAGTATATTTTCGATGGCAGTGTCTTTATTATTTGATGGTAGCTTTCCGATGTTTGCTGCCATTGATTTGTGTGGAAGAGATAATCATCTGATGATGTTAAAAATCTGGAATGGATGCAGCATGGATACTGTTCACTCTTGCACATGCTCAAATCAGGTTTCTTGCTCATGGCATTACCATTCAGTGGTTTAAATGCAATAGAACCTAACCATCACACTGCATGATTCGATGGCAGAAGCCCACCCACCATTCGACGATGGGCTTCCAACATCCATCCCTAATACAATGTGATTTAGTGTATTTATACTTTGCTGATGTTGCAAGATGTCTTTTACATTGTATCACTTTAGATTTTAAGTTTAGTTAGTTAATATTCTTTCCAGTTCTCCTATTGCATGCATCATCATTTGCATCAAAGGCAAATACGATGTCAAAATAAAATTTCCAATGCAGGAGTGTAATGTATAATTCAAAAATATGTTGCATTTAATTATTCATAAAGCACTAAGCATATTCTTTAAAAATGTACAACTGGATAAAAAAGATGGAGAAATGCCAATACAAACCAATGCATACACTCAGACTGGAAATATACAGAGTAGATACAGTATAATGGCCCAAATGTATTCAGCCTTAAAGAGTGATAAAGTACCAGCCAATCAGCTCCTGACTGTCATTTTTCAAACACAGCCTGTTACCTGGCAGTTAGGAAGCTGATTGGCTGGTACTTTATCAATCTTTATCCATCTCCACTGTATCACTTCTTATGGATTAATACAATTGGTCCAATGAACCCTAATCAATTCTTGACCAAGAAGGGCATATAATCATATACTCAGGGGCGTATTTAGGGGTCAGGCCGCCCCTAGGCTCAACATATTGGTTGCCCCCTCATCATGTCAGTGCCACCTACTTGTTGGGGCCTTCCAACTGCAAAGAAGCACCAGCCTACCAGTGCTCTTGTGCAAGTGAGCAAGTGGTGCAGCCCCGCACAGCAATTGTCACCCTTAGGCACGTGCCTCGGGGGGAATTCAATTCACCACCAACTTTACTAGGATAAATACCTTGTGCTTTGATCAAATCATTAAAAATTTAATTATTGAACCCATAGTAGCAGAATACATAGTAATTAGGAATCATATGAATCCTTAAATTCATTTGGCCTATTGATTGACCATAAAATTGTTGCTTACTGTGCACAGTTAGGCCCTGGTTTACAGGTGTATGTACTTCCGATGACGGACGTAGAAGAGATGTTTGCTGTCACCGCATGCATCTACATCACATCGCACAAATCTCCTGCTTGTGTCTGTACAATTGACCTCTCATAGCAGGCCATACTCGAATGGAGAAACTGCATCTGCTATATGGCGACCGGTGGTGGCATCTAATCAGTATTGCTGCGTGTTCGGACGCTGACAGTGGGCACCTCAGTCCCTGCATGATTGGCCGCATGGCTGTACACAGGGAAAGGAATTTGTATTGGCATTTGCATAAAGTCGCAGATGGGCGACTACCAATAGATGCAACTGCGGGCGCTTCTGCCTCCACCTGTGCATCAGTCCCTTATTGGCCCAAGACTAGGAGGCATCTAAACTGATTTACTCTTGGCTTTGTAGATTAAGTAACTGTGGTCACAACTGTGGTGAGAGTAGGATGCTGGGCACCAGTGGCAGATTTTACCTATGGGTTGCAGGACTGCAGCTCCCCCAGTAAAATCTACCAATGCAGGGAATGAGCCAGTTGCAGTCTGTGACTGTACTGGCTACACAGTGACTGGCAGTGATGACTTCTATTAGAAGTCCTACCTGCTAGTTATCCCCAGTACAATCAGTCCCATTGGGAGGTGTATACTCCCTCCGGGACTGCCAGACCGGTGGCTTGACTGCGCATGTGCAAACCCTGGCTTTTATGGACTGCAGCAGATACAGTCCTTAGAAGCCGGGTGTTTGCACATGCACAGTCAAGCCGCCGCCTGACTGCGCATGTGCGGACCCGGCCGGCGGCAGCAGCAGCTCTCTCCTCTCCCCGGGATCTCACCTGCAGCAGCCTTCCTCCTCCTTAAAGGTAGGAGCCGCTGCTGCTGGCCACATTGAAAATAAAGGCCAAGTCCGCTTGGCAGCCGCTCTGGCTAGTATTGCTATTTGCTAGTGTATGTAACTGCATAAAATGGATGATGTTCTATATGTTTTAAATATTATGCATACATTGTTCTTACATGTCACCATCTGGATTATTTAGGCACCATTAGATTGATGGTCATATTTCCCAAAGGAGCTATTATCATCAGAGGGCACTGCGACACCCATCTGACCAGCGACACCTGCTGGCATCAGACTCTGTGGGGCTTGTGTCACTGGTGGTTTGCGATATTGTGCCAAAAATGCAAGTGAGTTCATAGACCTTCATGTCTGGAAAGAAAATTTACTAATTGTTAACTGGATCCAGGATCTCCAGTTCCCAATGTAAATATGGGACAATTGTGTATCAAAGCTTGAAGAGACATCAAATGGAGAGCGATAAAGTACCAACCAATCAGCTCTGCAATTAACACTTGTTTCCCAGGGGAAGATATATCAAACCTTAGAGAGAGACACAGTTGAGACATTGCCCATATCAACCAATCACCTTCTGTAATTTTCTAATAATCTAAAACGTGTCCTGCTGAGCCATACTACTGAGGGAACCAGACTGAGATTAAAAGGGGATCTCACATGTTAGCTCTCAGACTACTTCTTAACAGTGCTGATGAGGTATCGCAGCTCCTGTTGGGCTTGTTTATGCTCTTCTAGTGTGCTTGGTTACCTTGTATTTATGGTAACAGCAGGAGAACATCATGAACAGTCCCTGCCCGGTTGGCAGTAGAGAGAATAGTGTGGCTTAGTGCCCAGGACATTACTTCAATGGAAACGGTTGAATATATCCCTGTTATGGCAGGGTTACTCGGAAGGCGCTTCCTGTGGTGAACCCCTGGCATTTATTGTATGTATTATTGCTATACTGTGTGCTTGCAAATAGAAAATAAAGTACAGTTATACTTTCCAGCTATTTCATGACGTGATATCAAACCTCTAGAGATAAAGAGTGTCTTCAACTAGCACATAAGGCTTCCTAAGGGTGGAGCAGCTAAGCCTGAGTGTCAAAACAAAGTCCTACACATTATACTGGTATACATACTGACATTAGTAGAGTGACCATATTATCCCTTTTACCTGGGACGCTCATGGATTACACAGGTTCTGTGCATAGGTGTGCGCGGGGGGGGGGGGGGGGGACTGGTGCGCACAGGCATCCTCTAATGTCTGGAACCCTGATCTCACATGCCTGATGCAGCAGATCGCCGAGCAGGCTGATTACTGTCCCCTCTGCACTGCACCCTGTCAGGACTGCATTACTGACCGGACGCCTGGGTTAATCAAGGGTGCCATTGACACCGGCTTTCAAACTCCCGGCTCCAGCTCCATGTACAAAAACAGCGTGATGTGATGTGTTTATTACGTCATGTTGCTCGCACGCCCACCCGCCACATGCCCACCCCTCTCCTTCTATGCTATGCCAACGCCAGCCACTGATGAGGATCAGCATGCAGCCAGCGTTCCTCTTAGGAAGACAAATTCAATACTGGCAAGCGGTCCGCAGCAGCATTGACACGTCACTTGTTTTTCCAGCAGCGGCGGCAGTACTAGTCTGCGACTGTCAGTGTCAGTGATTTACTCCAGCTTGCAGGGGAAAGAGGGGGGGGGGGGGGGGGCAGACCAGGCTGAGGAGGAGCAGTGTAATTGCAGTGAGTGCCATCAGGGGTGCTTGTTTGGTGCACACCACAACATCTGACAATGTATCTGCTTTATTAGGATTGGTACAAGGGTGAATATTTTGTACTGCTTCGACCATCAATAGATGGTGCTAGACACGCCCAAAAGGCGGGGCTAGACACACCCCTCTGACGGTGCACCCCCTAATAAAATGTGCTGAGCACGCCTATGGTTCTGTGGCAGGCTGACTTCAAGCCTACATTCAGCTGGTTTTAATCAGTCACAGAACCTGTGTAATCCATGAGCGTCCCAGTTAAAAGGGATAATATGGTCACTCTAGACATTAGCTATGTGACTGAATGCTCCAGACTGCTGACCTTGGTCTGTCTGACTGTAGTTCCTTGCATTGGTTACTCATTAGTTGTAAGCCTCCTTTGCAACCTAACCATCCTATGCAATTATATTAGATCCTGCCCTGGCATTGCATTGTCCCTCAGTTACTGATCAGCGATTTCCTGCTGATTATTACGATAACATAAACTAATGTACAATTTACACTGAAACTCACTTATTACAAACCGAAAGGGCAGAAAGGGAAAATGCAGTCCTCCTAAAGGGTGATCTTAATTATTTAAACAAAGGAGTTTTGCAGAAGACCAAAAAAGGAAAAGACTCTATTGTTGGTCACACTTAAAATATGAATTGATTAGTTTTTATAAAAATATAACTTTATTATTTTACCCATAAAATAAAAATAAAATAAAAAAAATATGGTCTGTGTATATGGCCTGCCCTTTACTATGAAAAGGTATATGCATTTTTTTTACACGTACAATATTTCATTATTGATCAGTATACAGTATATACCCATAGGTAGGTCACACGTTTGGGAGGGTTTCAATGTTGTGCCTGGTACCATTAGTTAAACAGGGACAAAGTGAGAAAATGATAAACCGATGAGACTGAATTCAGCCATGGGTAAAGAAGAGATTTAGAGGTGTGCAATCCTGGAATACATTGTAGGAAATAATTTGATAACAAAGTGGCAGCGTGGTTGTATGGACGAGCGCTCATGCATGGGAAACATGATTACTTTCTATGATGAGGTGAGATACAAACTGGATTGTGCGAGTGCAGATGATATATTTAGATTTTGTGAAATCATTCAATTCTGTTCTATAAAATACATACTGTACGATGAGAGTACTAGAACTGGAGAAAGGGGGGAAGGGCGGGGGGAGTTTATACAGAGGGGGCCAATAGTTAAAAAAAATAAAGATAAATGGTAGTTCTTAAAGGAACGTAATAACACTGGAATAAATTATTAGCGCACCACAGAGAACAGCATTGGGATTTGCCCTTTCCATTACTTTTGTTAATGACCTTGTAGATGACTAACAGGCATATTCATTAATACAGTATCTGCAGCCTGCTTCCCCGTTATTAAGGAATCCTTATTGATGCAATTCCCAACAGTAAGGAATTCTTATCCACCTGAATGTATTATTACTGAGATGCCAGGGCGCCCCTGCGTATGACATCGCTATTACGTGAGACGGCATCTGTGATCCATGGGCGGTTCAGGATGGAGGCTTGAAGGTGCCCTAAAGTCATATGGGCGTGTCATGGATGGGTTTTAGCATGCGGCTGGGATCACTTTCAGAGCATCTCAGCCACAGTGGTCATATCTTAAGAAAGTTACAAGGGAGACTCTGTGCCAGGCAGTGGCTGCTCGAGGAATCGATGTTGTGACTGATGGTGTGCGGATGGTGAAGAAATCGGATCAAAGAGCACACTTGAGCAAAGCTCACATAAGACAAGTGGGTATCACAGGGGGTTGCGGTCAAGATCCCGCCGGGATTCCGTCACCGGAATCCCGACCGGCACAATCCCGACATATTTCCTTCCATGGGCGTCCACGACACCCATGGAGGGAGAATAAATTATTGTGCCGAGCCCGGCGAACGCAGCGAGCCCACAAGGGGCTGTGTTCTGCCGCCACCCCTCTCGGTATTGTGCTGGTCGGGAATCCGGTGTCGGTATTTCGACCGCCGGGATCCCATCCAGCGGGATTACGTACTGATCCCATCACAGGGTGTGCTGAGTCCATTGCAGGGTAGTACTTGAGAATCTGTGAGTAATCGCAGCCTTGCATGATCTGCGTTCACTTCTTAACCAGGCCCAATGTCCCAAAGCTACTACAAAAGCAGCACTGGAATAAAGGAAATACAATAAAAGCACTGTGCAGAGAGGGTTGATCAACACTTAATCCCATCAGGAACACATGGATTTTTTTGTAAATGAATCTTCAGCATACTGCAAAGATTGGGCACATATTACAGGGGTCTGATGTGACAGTGATTCTGAGAGCTCCACAAATAGACTCACAGCTGTAACTGCAGCTAAACAAGCTCCTTTAAAAGAAGGGAGTGCAAACTTACTGCATGTACACACTCATTGTCTGTTTTTCAGCATTTTACGTGACATTACAGAAGGTTTTGTGTTGATCAATTATGGCAATTCCACAAAAACTCCATGGTGAATATTTTTTAAAGGCAGCGTGCATAGGTACAGCTGAGACTTGTTTTATCTCTGCAGAATTATGGCTGTGAGAGAAATTATGTAGTGTCCCACTTTCTGCATGTGTGGCAATGCCAGCTACCCCCCCCCCCTTATTAGTCGCCATAAATAATATAAGCACCCAATTGTCAACGACCCTGTCACTGTGACAGATGGAGACGGACACACATGGGGAACCTAGGAAGATTAACACTTTAGCTGCCAACTATATAATGTACATTGCTGTATTCTATGCACTAATATAATAGTTCTGCTCACAATAACTATGATTAAGACATTGAACCCTCTTTCCTGGAAAATCATGGCTGTTGGTGGGTATGAAAATAGTGTATTCAAAAAATGTATTGGTCCAATTTTCTTATCCATTCACTTTTAGATTCACTGAAGGGCAGTTGTGCAAGTACAAAAAAATTCTTAGTGGTACTGTGTGTGCGTGCGTCAAAAAGTGGGAGTGGCCACATGCCACACGGGGAATGGTCAATGAAAATGGGGGTGTGATACACATATGGGGGGTCAGATACACGTATGACCTCAATGGTGCCAGATACACATGTGTCCCCACAGTGCCAGATACATAAATGCTTCCACAGTGCCAGATACACAAATGCCCCCACCCGCAGTGCCAGATACACAAATGCCCCCACCCACAGTGCCAGATATGCCCCCACCTACAGTGCCAGATATGCAAATGCCCCCACCCACAGTGCCAGATATGCTCCCACAGTGCATATCCCCCGCTCACCGCTCTTGTTGTTGCTGCTGCTGTGCGAGGGGAGGAGAGTGCAGCGAGCGCCTCTCCTGCCCCTCAGTGCTGAGTCTGGTCTCCGGAGTCTGGCGACGGCGGCATGTATCTCATTTGAGGTGCCTGCCCGTTAGGCAATCAGAGCTCGCGGACCAGCAGCCAATCAAGAGCTGCAACTGCCGGTCCATGAGCTCTGATTAGCTAATGGACTGGCGCCTTAATTGAGATACACGCTGCTGCCGCCAGACTCCGGAGACCGGACTGACCACTGAGGGACAGGAGAGGCACTTGCTGCACTCTCTTCCCCTCATACAGCAGCGGCTGCAAGAATGGCAGTTGGGTCGGCGGTACTGCGAACTGGCTGGCAATTTCTTACAGGTACGCAGTACCGCCCCGCACCACCATACTTGCAGCACTGCTGAAGGGCAATGTACTAAACCGTCCCCACTTTCTGAAGATTGCCTGTCTGACATTTTCCTCTATTTCTCTCTTTTCAGGAACCTGCACTGGATTTTTTGCATGGTAACAGGGGTGTCTTCTGAGAAGAGGAGGCCTGTGTGCAGTCTCCTTCCGGGACTCCTTCTCCCTAGCCAACAGCACTGTCGACGTGACCCTTGCACTGTCCCAGCGTCTATGTGCATGTGCAGGTCTTCGCAAAAATGGCGCGTTTGCTATTTTCACAGTTATTTTCCTACTGCGCATACGCATGTGTGCCTTTTTCACACTGATTTCTGCAGCGCCGCTGCTGCTGCTGCGACGTGGGACTCCAGAGGGTAAGTATTAAAAAAAAAATGCTGTGTGGTCCCCCCTCGGACCGCTGGGTCACATGTGCACCACACACATACTGCACCCATTATAGATACGCCAGTGTGTGGTATTGTCAAGCACTCTTCACTATCTGTCTTGAAAGAAAGAGTTGCAAAGTTGGTACATATGCTTCAAATGGAAGTTTTAATAAAAACTTTAATCCACACTTGGCACTGCAGCCGAGCTGATCAGAGTGTCCTTTGGATGCTCAGGGCATGCACCCATCAGCCTGTAGAGACGCCTAAGGACAGTCCAGGCAGAGTTCTGCTTCCTAGGGCTGGCCTCTGCTCTGGTGCTTTGAGGCTTTCAGTAACATAATCATTTAGTAAACAACACAAACACTTTTCACGAAAAAAGCTTTCACATGGGGGCACTTATAGGTGAGTTTTTGGGGGTATTTAACAAAAACTTAATTGACTCCAAAAGGTATTGGCAGATCCTATACTGTAGGTATCAGTGTAATGGAGGTCGGTCCGCACAATGAATAACCAGGATTGGTTTATTCTCCACTCCAATCTATCCTCAATGCTGCTGCCCGGCTCATCTTACTCACCAAACGCACTACGTCTACCTCCCCTCTCCTACAGGCCCTCCACTGGCTTCCCTTCCCTTTCAGAATCCAATTCAAACTTCTCACACTCACTTACAAAGCTCTCACCCACTCCTCTCCCATCTACATCTCTGACCTTATCTCCCTTTACTCTCCCACCCGTCCTCTTCGCTCTGCTAATGCACGCCGACTCTCCTATCTTCTGATTACTTCCTCCCACTCCTATTTTCAAGATTTTTCACGTGCTGCTCCCTTTCTCTGGAATTCTTTACCTCTCCCCCTCAGACTCTCCACCTCTCTACAAAACTTCAAACGGGCTCTTAAGACCCATTTCTTTACCAAACCTAGCCAAATCTCAACCTAACCCTCTGTTCCATGCTCTTTATGTACCCCATCTGTGTCACCCCTGTCTGTCTAACCCTCCCCTTAGAATGTAAGCTCTCACGAGTAGGGCCCTCTTCCCTCATGTGCTTATCCTTTTCTTACTTTAATAATCCGCAACTGCCCAGATCCCGCAGTTTTTTGGCCAACTGGAACTTATCTCTATGTTTACTGGTGTAGTTATGCTTAGTTGCCCTGTACTTGTCCTATATTGTCTTCAACTGTAAGTCACTGTTTTCCTGTTTTGATTATGTGCATATGTACTCTGCAATTGGGCACTGCGGAACCCTTGTGGCGCCATATAAATAAAGGATAATAATAATAATAATAATAAATTAACCACGTAGAATAAATTTCAGGATGACACTGGGTTAATGCAGTAGGTACACAATGCAGCAGGTTCTACAGATCCAGCCAGGAACATATGTGAGTTCATGTACTGTAGGTGGTGGGCTGTATGGAGTAGCACACACCTGCATATAATGTACACAGTGGTGGTAGTGGAGTGTGCTCAACATACAGTATAGCACTGGTGCCACAATGGTACTTAGAAGGAGCTTAGCCTCTGTTCTGAGAGACACTCAGGGGCACGTCCTTCCTCAATGGAAGATAGATCTGGAAGACATGCAGAGACACCATGTGTGCACAGTAGCGCATTCAGCCTGGTCGCTATGGTGCAACTCCGGCAGTGCAGGGCCCCAGTGATAACAGAGGAAACTGCACAGAGCGCTATTCTCCCACAAAAGGAAGCTGTCCCTGTAAAGAGGTTGGCAGGAAAATGACAGCGATCACTATCACATTACGGCCGGCTAGGCTTAAGAAAGTTGCTGGAAGGCATAGCATTGAGACTGCAGAGAATTGATCAGGAGATCCCTATCCGACATTGCTATTCCATAGGGATAGAGCAAATATTGTCATATGAAGCTTATGCACTGACACCAAAAACAGGAAAGTAAGAAGTTGTCACACCCAGGATAACAAGCAGCTTTATTAAGGAAAAAGGAAATATTTCATTGTCTGTCAGAATCCCCCTGTCTTGCTTTGTACAGTATATTGCATGTGAATCATCTGTGAACTTGAGCTTAAGGGACCTCACTGTTTTGATGTAGAAGGAGAAAAATAAACCTCCCCAACATGGGATTTCAAAGTACTTTCTCGTGTACACCAACCTGCCTGCCCTGTAGCTATGTAATCTCAGCGTCTATACACTCAGACCAGGCCCTGTAGGAGCAAACTAACCCCAGAAGTGTTCACAACTGTTACTAGGCCATGTACAATACAGTACTGTGCATCAACAAGGTGTCTACATCTTAATGGCCATGTTCCCTGCAGTGCAGAGAGAAATTAAGGGCACTGCTGTGTTCTTAGCCTGGGGGTTTAAAGCTGTTACGGGCTGATCCTTATTACTGTATATATGTACCTTCTCTGTGGTTATTATCATACAGTCTAATAGAATAATAATGAATGAACCTGCTTCAAAGAGCTTGTAATCTAATTGCAATCTAATAGTACAACAGTATTAGTGTGAAAAAAATTAGACAATGATTATGCTGTAAAATAAAAGACTTTAATAGGACACCCTATAAAAACAATGTAATGTTAATAAATGATGTGTGGGGGGACCAATCACATGCAGCAACCTCTTGATTGCTGCTTGCGATGTTTCTTCCCACTCGTGTGCTCTTTGTTTTTGGCCGATGCTTTAACCACTTGCCTGGCGTGGTCACATCAGATGCGACCATGCTAAGATGAGCTTTCCCTGACATGGTTGCATCTGATGTGATCAGTCATAAATGCCAAATGGGCAGCTGCTGGAAGATTGTCTTCCAGCAACCACCAATCTCAGTGGGAATTCCCAGTAGCTGTGCATCTTCAGCCCAGTGACAGTCACACCTGGCAGCTGCTTGGAGGAGCAGCTGCTGGTCAATCCAGTCTTCACTCATTGTATAGACCTAGTGGTTGAAGCAGCTACCGCTTAATCCAGTAATGCCTCAGTGTATAGACCCGGCAGCTGCAGACAGAAGCAGTTCCCAGACAATCCAGTGCTGCCCCCAGTGTATTGACCCAGTAGCTGCAGAGAGGAACAGTCTCCATGAACAAATAAACATAGGAGAGCTCCGGCAATCAGTGTCTGTACCGATTATCGATACTTAATGATTTCCCAATATATCAGGATTTTTTCATATAGGTAAAGCTAATTACAGGTCCATCTGATTAGGATATATTATCCTAAATAGTTTAAAAGTTTATGAGGTTCAAGTTCATGCACAGTATACTAAGGATGGTCATCGACCATCGATGATTCTGCAAACCACTGACGGTCTATGGCCGATGTCTAGAAAAGATTGGTGGTACCGTCCCCGACAGCCATGGTCTTCACGCGTACAAAGCTCGATCACTTATGGATAAGCCATCGGTTATTGATTGTACAGCCGTCCATGTCAATCATTTATAATATACTTACAATATACCATAAAAATTGCTATTATTATGGAATATTGTGGGGTTTAAAAATAATAATAATAATCTATTTTTTTAATTCAATCATATTGGATTATTTTTAAATAGATGTTCTTGACCTAGTTCAATCATTACATAAACTGACAATTTCTGAGCATTTTATGGAAATATTATTAGCCAGTTAAGGGGTTAATAGGAACTTTGTCCATGCTGCTGATTTTCCTGGAGACCTGGGCATGTGCAGTATGGGTCTGGTATGTTAGGTAGATTAGATTTAGGTCGACAGTGTCTAGGTCAACATTAGTTTTTTACTTTTTTTGGTGTCGTTTTCTCCGTACAGTGACCGGGAACCCCAATTAGTGCACATCACATTGTTTCGCTCGCCATGCTTCGGGCAAGGTGCCTCGCTGCGCTACCACTGCACTTGGCATAGGTTACCGTTCCCAATTGTAGTCCACGTGGATCATAAAGTATGAAAAGTAAAAAAAAAAAAAATTTTACAAAGTGAAAAACTCATGTCGACCTAGAACATGTCGACCTACTTACTATCGACCAATAGTGGTCGACTTAGTGTCGACCTACTTACTGTCGACCTAAAGACGGATCCCGTGCAGTACATGCGCCACTGGCTAGAGAGGATGGGGCCCCCGGAGGAGACTGCACACTGGCCCCCTTCTCTCTCTCTCTCTTTTCTACATATGAACTGTTTCCAGAAGATTTTATATAATAAAAATGGCAGGGTGGAAGGGAAAGACATAAGGCAAGAAGGGAGGTAGGGGAAGGGGGAAGGGGAACAGTGATATACATTAAATTAAGATATATATGCGATACGTCAAGGAATAGAACACTGAAACATCAAGACAGCCATTCAAATAAAAAATCAGGACATTAAAAAAAAAAAGTGAATTACACACAAGACGACTGAGGAAAGGACCTCCCAGGAGGCCGCTGAATTTAAGTGCTAGGGGCCAGATGTACAGTAATAAGCCTTGGAGAGAGATAAACTACCATCCAATCCGCTCCTGTCACTTTTCTAACATAGCCTGTAACATGGCAGTTAGAAGCTGGTTGATTGGTACTTTATCTCTCTCCACTTTATCACTCTCTAAGACTTTGTATAGCTGCCCCCTAAAGTCATAGGAGGCTCCCTTTTGTTTTAATAAGCCCCTGGGGCTACTGTCCTGCCTACCGTAAAATAAATATTAACTGTGGGAGTAGTAGAGATAATATTACTGTCATACAGTATACAGCAATGACTATATTTTTCTATATAAAAGCTTACTGAAAACAAATAAAGCTTTTAAGTTTTATTTGTCATTAGCAGAACTGAAAGCTCCTAGTTTGATTAATACGCTGTGCTCAGCATAGCCTCTTATCTCTCTAAATAGCTTTCACCTATATGGAATACAGAAAGTCCCAGTGGCATCACAATGATGTCAGGTTTCCATAGCAACCCCTATGCCTAAATTACACTCCTGCTTTGGGGCCTATTTTGCAACTGTTAACAGCATGTGTTCGCATGCAGCGGGCGCTTCTCTCGGGTCTGCGCATGTGCACTGGCCATAGTGCGTGTGTGCAACCCGTCACTAGAAGGATTGCATAGTGATTGAAACCCGCGGGCGTCGGGGGGCAGCACCGCAGCATTTAGTAGGCATGTTCGGACCATTTTTTGGGCAGCTGCATGACATCACACGCAGCCGTTACAAGAAAAAAAATTTCGCCAGCCCGCCTGTCAGCGCAGCCAGGGGTCATCCTATTCACAATTGCAAACGTATCGAGCGGGGCAGTGCCACACACATGCTGGGTGACCTTTCCCTGCTGGGCAGCCCCCAGCATGTGAGTAGATGGACACAGATCTTGCTGTGGAAGAATAACCCCCACTGTCTACTACTACTAGCGTTATCACGTCATATCTGAGAAATGGAAGCTTAGCTCTGCATGCACATCTTATTGTATACTTCATGAATTCTGTCTCATCCTCCTCAGTAGTAACCTGTTCTTTTTTTTCCTCCCCATTAATTTCTTTTGCATTACAAGATTACATTTTCCACACAGAGTAAGTTTAGAGAACGCAGCGGATTCTAGAGAGGGCTCATTCCTCGGATGGCTGGGTCTGGGGCAGTGGAGCGTGTACTGGAGGGACGGATGATAGCTTCAATTTTTAAGCTTCATTTTCCCTCAGCGCTAAACTGTTTATACTGTACCTATTCCTGTATGACTTATTTTTAAACCATCCCCATTTTACCTTCTGCAAAACTCTGGGGTGTTAGCATTGCCCAGATGAGCTATTATCTCATTCAGCTTTGCACACGGTGGTGGTTCCTAGTTCAGCACTCTTCTCTAGTAAATGAATATGCTGTATTTAGTTTAATGTGTTATAAAAACTAGAGATGAGCGGGTTCGGTTTCTCTGAATCCGAACCCGCCAGAACTTCATGGTTTTTTTCACGGATCCGAGCAGACTCGGATCCTCCCGCCTTGCTCGGTTAACCCGAGCGCGCCCGAACGTCATCATGACGCTGTCGGATTCTCGCGAGACTCGGATTCTATATAAGGAGCCGCGCGTCGCCGCCATTTTCACACGTGCATTGAGATTGATAGGGAGAGGACGTGGCTGGCGTCCTCTCCATTTAGATTAGGGTTGAGAGAGAGAGAGAGAGAGATTGACCTGAGGCTGTGATACTGTAGAAGAGAGTGCAGAGTTTAGTGACTGACGACCACAGTGACCACCAGACAGTGCAGTTGTTTGTTTTATTTAATATATCCGTTCTCTGCCTGAAAAAAACGATACACACAGTGACTCAGTCACATACCATATCTGTGTGCACTGCTCAGCCCAGTGTGCTGCATCAATGTATATATATATCTGACTGTGCTCAGCTCACACAGCTTATAATTGTGGGGGAGACTGGGGAGCACTGCAGTGCCAGTTATAGGTTATAGCAGGAGCCAGGAGTACATAATATTATATTAAAATTAAACAGTGCACACTTTTGCTGCAGGAGTGCCACTGCCAGTGTGACTAGTGACCAGTGACCTGACCACCAGTATATATAATATTAGTAGTATACTATCTCTTTATCAACCAGTCTATATTAGCAGCAGACACAGTACAGTGCGGTAGTTCACGGCTGTGGCTACCTCTGTGTCGGCACTCGGCAGCCCGTCCATAATTGTATATACCACCTAACCGTGGTTTTTTTTTCTTTCTTTATAGTCATACTAGTTACGAGTATACTATCTCTTTATCAACCAGTCTATATTAGCAGCAGACACAGTACAGTGCGGTAGTTCACGGCTGTGGCTACCTCTGTGTCGGCACTCGGCAGCCCGTCCATAATTGTATATACCACCTAACCGTGTTTTTTTTTTCTTTCTTTATACATACATACTAGTTACGAGTATACTATCTCTTTATCAACCAGTCTATATTAGCAGCAGACACAGTACAGTGCGGTAGTTCACGGCTGTGGCTACCTCTGTGTCGGCACTAGGCAGCCCGTCCATAATTGTATATACCACCTAACCGTGGTTTTTTTTTCTTTCTTTATACATACATACTAGTTACGAGTATACTATCTCTTTATCAACCAGTCTATATATTAGCAGCAGACACAGTACAGTGCGGTAGTTCACGGCTGTGGCTACCTCTGTGTCGGCACTCGGCAGCCCGTCCATAATTGTATATACCACCTAACCGTGGTTTTTTTTTCTTTCTTTATACATACATACTAGTTACGAGTATACTATCTCTTTATCAACCAGTCTATATATTAGCAGCAGACACAGTACAGTGCGGTAGTTCACGGCTGTGGCTACCTCTGTGTCGGCACTCGGCAGCCCGTCCATAATTGTATATACCACCTAACCGTGGTTTTTTTTTCTTTCTTTATACATACATACTAGTTACGAGTATACTATCTCTTTATCAACCAGTCTATATATTAGCAGCAGACACAGTACAGTGAGGTAGTTCACGGCTGTGGCTACCTCTGTGTCGGCACTCGGCAGCCCGTCCATAATTGTATATACCACCTAACCGTGGTTTTTTTTTCTTTCTTTATACATACATACTAGTTACGAGTATACTATCTCTTTATCAACCAGTCTATATTAGCAGCAGACACAGTACAGTGCGGTAGTTCACGGCTGTGGCTACCTCTGTGTCGGCACTCGGCAGCCCGTCCATAATTGTATATACCACCTAACCGTGGTTTTTTTTTCTTTCTTTATACATACATACTAGTTACGAGTATACTATCTCTTTATCAACCAGTCTATATATTAGCAGCAGACACAGTACAGTGCGGTAGTTCACGGCTGTGGCTACCTCTGTGTCGGCACTCGGCAGCCCGTCCATAATTGTATACTAGTATCCAATCCATCCATCTCCATTGTTTACCTGAGGTGCCTTTTAGTTGTGCCTATTAAAATATGGAGAACAAAAATGTTGAGGTTCCAAAATTAGGGAAAGATCAAGATCCACTTCCACCTCGTGCTGAAGCTGCTGCCACTAGTCATGGCCGAGACGATGAAATGCCAGCAACGTCGTCTGCCAAGGCCGATGCCCAATGTCATAGTACAGAGCATGTCAAATCCAAAACACCAAATATCAGTAAAAAAAGGACTCCAAAACCTAAAATAAAATTGTCGGAGGAGAAGCATAAACTTGCCAATATGCCATTTACCACACGGAGTGGCAAGGAACGGCTGAGGCCCTGGCCTATGTTCATGGCTAGTGGTTCAGCTTCACATGAGGATGGAAGCACTCAGCCTCTCGCTAGAAAAATGAAAAGACTAAAGCTGGCAAAAGCAGTAGCACCGCAAAGAACTGTGCGTTCTTCGAAATCCCAAATCCACAAGGAGAGTCCGACTCCAATTGTGTCGGTTGCGATGCCTGACCTTCCCAACACTGGACGTGAAGAGCATGCGCCTTCCACCATTTGCACGCCCCCTGCAAGTGATGGAAGGAGCACCCGCAGTCCAGTTCCTGATAGTCAGATTGAAGATGTCAGTGTTGAAGTACACCAGGATGAGGAGGATATGGGTGTTGCTGGCGCTGGGGAGGAAATTGACCAGGAGGATTCTGATGGTGAGGTGGTTTGTTTAAGTCAGGCACCCGGGGAGACACCTGTTGTCCGTGGTAGGAATATGGCCGTTGATATGCCTGGTGAAAATACCAAAAAAATCAGCTCTTCGGTGTGGAAGTATTTCACCAGAAATGCGGACAACAGGTGTCAAGCCGTGTGTTCCCTTTGTCAAGCTGTAATAAGTAGGGGTAAGGACGTTAACCACCTCGGAACATCCTCCCTTATACGTCACCTGCAGCGCATTCATAATAAGTCAGTGACAAGTTCAAAAACTTTGGGTGACAGCGGAAGCAGTCCACTGACCAGTAAATCCCTTCCTCTTGTAACCAAGCTCACGCAAACCACCCCACCAACTCCCTCAGTGTCAATTTCCTCCTTCCCCAGGAATGCCAATAGTCCTGCAGGCAATGTCACTGGCAATTCTGACGAGTCCTCTCCTGCCTGGGATTCCTCCGATGCATCCTTGCGTGTAACGCCTACTGCTGCTGGCGCTGCTGTTGTTGCTGCTGGGAGTCGATGGTCATCCCAGAGGGGAAGTCGTAAGCCCACTTGTACTACTTCCAGTAAGCAATTGACTGTTCAACAGTCCTTTGCGAGGAAGATGAAATATCACAGCAGTCATCCTGCTGCAAAGCGGATAACTGAGGCCTTGACAACTATGTTGGTGTTAGACGTGCGTCCGGTATCCGCCGTTAGTTCACAGGGAACTAGACAATTTATTGAGGCAGTGTGCCCCCGTTACCAAATACCATCTAGGTTCCACTTCTCTAGGCAGGCGATACCGAGAATGTACACGGACGTCAGAAAAAGACTCACCAGTGTCCTAAAAAATGCAGTTGTACCCAATGTCCACTTAACCACGGACATGTGGACAAGTGGAGCAGGGCAGGGTCAGGACTATATGACTGTGACAGCCCACTGGGTAGATGTATGGACTCCCGCCGCAAGAACAGCAGCGGCGGCACCAGTAGCAGCATCTCGCAAACGCCAACTCTTTCCTAGACAGGCTACGCTTTGTATCACCGCTTTCCAGAATACGCACACAGCTGAAAACCTCTTACGGCAACTGAGGAAGATCATCGCGGAATGGCTTACCCCAATTGGACTCTCCTGTGGATTTGTGGCATCGGACAACGCCAGCAATATTGTGTGTGCATTAAATATGGGCAAATTCCAGCACGTCCCATGTTTTGCACATACCTTGAATTTGGTGGTGCAGAATTTTTTAAAAAACGACAGGGAGTGCAAGAGATGCTGTCGGTGGCCAGAAGAATTGCGGGACACTTTCGGCGTACAGGCACCACGTACAGAAGACTGGAGCACCACCAAAAACTACTGAACCTGCCCTGCCATCATCTGAAGCAAGAAGTGGTAACGAGGTGGAATTCAACCCTCTATATGCTTCAGAGGTTGGAGGAGCAGCAAAAGGCCATTCAAGCCTATACAATTGAGCACGATATAGTAGGTGGAATGCACCTGTCTCAAGCGCAGTGGAGAATGATTTCAACGTTGTGCAAGGTTCTGATGCCCTTTGAACTTGCCACACGTGAAGTCAGTTCAGACACTGCCAGCCTGAGTCAGGTCATTCCCCTCATCAGGCTTTTGCAGAAGAAGCTGGAGACATTGAAGGAGGAGCTAACACGGAGCGATTCCGCTAGGCATGTGGGACTTGTGGATGGAGCCCTTAATTCGCTTAACAAGGATTCACGGGTGGTCAATCTGTTGAAATCAGAGCACTACATTTTGGCCACCGTGCTCGATCCTAGATTTAAAGCCTACCTTGGATCTCTCTTTCCGGCAGACACAAGTCTGCTGGGGTTGAAAGACCTGCTGGTGACAAAATTGTCAAGTCAAGCGGAACGCGACCTGTCAACATCTCCTCCTTCACATTCTCCCGCAACTGGGGGTGCGAGGAAAAGGCTCAGAATTCCGAGCCCACCCGCTGGCGGTGATGCAGGGCAGTCTGGAGCGACTGCTGATGCTGACATCTGGTCCGGACTGAAGGACCTGACAACGATTACGGACATGTCGTCTACTGTCACTGCATATGATTCTCTCAACATTGATAGAATGGTGGAGGATTATATGAGTGACCGCATCCAAGTAGGCACGTCACACAGTCCGTACTTATACTGGCAGGAAAAAGAGGCAATTTGGAGGCCCTTGCACAAACTGGCTTTATTCTACCTAAGTTGCCCTCCCACAAGTGTGTACTCCGAAAGAGTGTTTAGTGCCGCCGCTCACCTTGTCAGCAATCGGCGTACGAGGTTACATCCAGAAAATGTGGAGAAGATGATGTTCATTAAAATGAATTATAATCAATTCCTCCGCGGAGACATTGACCAGCAGCAATTGCCTCCACAAAGTACACAGGGAGCTGAGATGGTGGATTCCAGTGGGGACGAATTGATAATCTGTGAGGAGGGGGATGTACACGGTGATATATCGGAGGGTGATGATGAGGTGGACATCTTGCCTCTGTAGAGCCAGTTTGTGCAAGGAGAGATTAATTGATTCTTTTTTGGGGGGGGTCCAAACCAACCCGTCATATCAGTCACAGTCGTGTGGCAGACCCTGTCACTGAAATGATGGGTTGGTTAAAGTGTGCATGTCCTGTTTTGTTTATACAACATAAGGGTGGGAGGGCCCAAGGACAATTCCATCTTGCACCTCTTTTTTCTTTTCTTTTTCTTTGCGTCATGTGCTGTTTGGGGAGGGTTTTTTGGAAGGGCCATCCTGCGTGACACTGCAGTGCCACTCCTAGATGGGCCCGGTGTTTGTGTCGGCCACTAGGGTCGCTAGTCTTACTCACACAGTCAGCTACCTCATTGCGCCTCTTTTTTTCTTTGCGTCATGTGCTGTTTGGGGAGGGTTTTTTGGAAGGGACATCCTGCGTGACACTGCAGTGCCACTCCTAGATGGGCCCGGTGTTTGTGTCGGCCACTAGGGTCGCTAGTCTTACTCACACAGTCAGCTACCTCATTGCGCCTCTTTTTTTCTTTGCGTCATGTGCTGTTTGGGGAGTATTTTTTTGAAGGGCCATCCTGCGTGACACTGCAGTGCCACTCCTAGATGGGCCAGGTGTTTGTGTCGGCCACTTGGGTCGCTTATCTTAGTCACACAGCGACCTCGGTGCAAATTTTAGGACTAAAAATAATATTGTGAGGTGTGAGGTGTTCAGAATAGACTGAAAATGAGTATAAATTATGGTTATTGAGGTTAATAATACTATGGGATCAAAATGACCGCAAATTCAATGATTTAAGCTGTTTTTTAGTGTTTTTTGAAAAAAACACCCGAATCCAAAACACACCCGAATCCGACAAAAAAAATTCGGTGAGGTTTTGCCAAAACGCGGTCGAACCCAAAACACGGCCGCGGAACCGAACCCAAAACCAAAACACAAAACCCGAAAAATTTCAGGCGCTCATCTCTAATAAAAACCTGGTGCAGGTGGATTTGGATAACGCCTGGCAGGTCACTTGAACAGAAAGAACTCTTAAGGAAGAACAAATGTAAAAAGTTTAAGCTCAGTAAGTGCTGGGTACACACAATGCTATGGTGCCACGAAGCGGTCAGCAATGTATCACATCCGCCGTACACACTGCACGATCAACTGTACGCCGGCGCGATGTATCGATACATGCATCACGTAACTACGCCATGGTTGGCTGACAAATCATAACATTGGACGTGCAGCATATCCAGTGGCGATTCAATGAATGATGACTGATTACGATGGACGGGAATGGGGGTACACACTATACGATGTGTATGATATATCATTGCAATCCGCGCTGGGATGATATACAGTATCATGCAGTACATCTTATGGTGTGTACCCAGTTTAACTGTGGGGCACTGAGCACCCATGGGTGGGGTACCTTAAGCCCCTAAATAAAAGTAGCAATGATTCATTTGCAGAAAATCATAAGGATTTGGGTACTCTGCATGCGTCATATATCTTGCATTATCTTTGTAAATATGAGACCTGGATAATATAATGGATGGCAGGCACGACGAGCATAAATAGTAAATGCAATGGGTGCACGGCGGGTCTTGGCCCAGAGGCCTATGTGGGTCATACTTACTAACTCTTATCATCTCTTCTCCAGGGAGCAGGACTAGACTATTGCACCATTAGGCTCCACCCCTTTGCCACAAAACGCTGTACCAATATGAAATATGATGCTATTCTCATAGAATCACATCATAATGTCCACACTACCTCCCCACGGATAATCAACTCCTTCATTATTCTCTGCATACTGCCCACTTCACAGGGAGTAAGCGGGATGCAAGAGGGCCACTCAGCATTCCAGGATCCTGGGGGACACCCCCAAAATTTGTCAGACTCTTAGGGTGTGTACACACGGTGAGATATTTTCTCTCGATTTTGACTATATAGTCAAAATCGCAAGAAAAGTTAGTGCAGATCGCAAGGTGAAAGTCACCTTGCGATCCCGATTCGATCCCGATGCGCGGTCCCGCCAGGTCGGCGTCGCAAAAAAAGATAGACTGTGCAGGCAAGTCAATCCTTGCTAGATCGGTGTACTATCTAGTTCATCTCACATGTCAATGACATCTCACATAAGCCAAAATCCAGTGGTGCAAGTGTGTGGGTATGGGTGGGTACGGCGTACCCGTAAGAATTTAGCTGTGGGTACGCCGTACCCACACCGACGGACCGCCGCTCCTCTTCCCTCCCTCCCTCTGCTGCTCCCCGCCGAACCCGACGTTCCCCGCCGCACCCGACGTCCCCGCCGCACCGCCGCTAATGTGAGGGAAGGAGAGCGCAGCCTGCGCCTCTCCTTCCCCTCAGTCTCCGGCGGGTGTCTCAGTTTAATTCAGCGCCGATCGGTGAGCCAATCAGAGCTCGCGGTGCGAGCTCTGATTGGCTCATGGATCAGTGCTGAATTAAACTGAGACACCCGCCGGAGACTGAGGGGAAGGAGAGGCGCAGGCTGCGCTCTCCTCCCCTCACACAGACAGGACGGCAGCGGCAGCGGTGAGCAGGGGAGGAGGGGGGACACACACATGTATACCTGACACTGGGGGATATCTGGCACTGGGGGGGGGGGGCATGTTATACCTGGCACTGGGGGATATCTAGCACTGGGGGGGGATGTATACCTGGCATTGGGGCATATCTGGCACTGGGGGATATCTGGCACTGGGGGGGCATATTATACCTGGCACTGGAGGATATCTGGCACTGGGGGGGGCATGTATACCTGGCACTGGGGGGCATGTATACCTGGCACTGGGAGCATATCTGGCACTGGGGGGGACTTGTGTACCTGGCACTGGGGGATATCTGGCACTGGGGGCATATCTGGCACTGGAAGGACATGTGTATCTGGCACTGGGGGCATATCTGGCACTGGGGGGACATGTGTATCTGGCACTGTGGCCATATCTGGCACTGCGGAGACATGTGTATCTGGCATTGGGGCATATCTGACACTGAGGGCATATCTGGCAATGGGGGCATACTTGTGTATCTGGCACTGGGGGCATTTCTGTATCTGGCACTGTGGGGGCATTTCTATATCTGGCACTGGAGGGCAATGTATATCTGACACAGTGGGGGCATTTGTGTATCTGGCACTGTGGGGCAATGTGTATCTGGCACTGTGAGGCAATGTGTATCTGGCACTCTGGGGACATTTGTGTATCTGGCACTCTGGGGGCATTTGTGTATCTGGCACAGTGAGGCAATGTGTATCTGGCACTGTGGGGCAATGTATATCTATCACTGTGGGGCAGTGTATATCTGGCACTATTGGGGTCATACGTGTATCTGCCCCTCCCCCCATATGTGTATCACGCCCCCATTTTCTTTGGCCACGCCCCATGTGGCATTTGGCCGCACCCATTTTTGCGCATGCGCCTTCGCCGCGCACACACAGTACCCGTAAGACATTTTTTCTACTTGCACCACTGCCAAAATCTCACATAAGCCAAAATCGTAAGCACACATAGCCCATATCTCAAGAAAAGTTAGTCAAAATCGGTGGTGCTGGGCTCCGGGGAGTTCAAGGAAAATCGCAAGTGAAAATCGGGCATAGCATGGATCTCACCGTGTGTACACACCCTTAGAGTTTCTGGGAGAGCAGGTAAGTATGATCTGGTGCACACTCCTTGCGGGATGTAGTTATGTGACCGGCGGTCAGGAGACAACCCGTCACAACACCTCCCCCTACATCCCGCCCTCTGAGAATCCCCACAGTCGGCATGCCGACTAGCAGGGACTATTCCCTCTTGTGGGTGTCCACGAGTGGGAATAGAACCTGTTGCCACCAAGCCCGCAAGGGGCTTGTTGCACTCGCCCCCCTGGCATTCCGCTGCTGGGATACCGGCAAAGGTATTCTGGGCTGCGACCCCTCCCTGCACCCATCGTACTTACAACGACTAACAACCTAATGAACATACACAGCAGATATGAGCCTCTCCCATACTATGAAGCATATTCATCATGTTACAGAATGTGGTTAATCCTCTGAAAACAACTTTTTTTGTCAGGTTGACACATTTTTGTTTAGTATTGGGACCATTTACCACTGGTGGACTGCAGCAGATCTATAGTAAAATCCTACAATGCATTCTTAAAATGCCCCTGGGACAAAGGCATCAATAGCAGTTTCCAAGGGTCATGGACATGTCATTCACAAATAAAGATTGAATAGCTGGGAAAAAAAAATCCCCAAAAAACTGGACAATAAAGTCTACCTGAAAATAAAACAAGAATTCCATGGTAAATAAAAGGAAGGTTCATGAACCTTTCCATTGCCTTTTAGGTAGAGAAGTTAAACTAAAAATACAATCTATTGTCAGAGCAAAGACAGGTCACTGGAGAGTTCCATGAAATCACAGTTTGCAAAGAATATTCAGAGGAAAACTCTGGAGCCAGGGGTGTGAACAGGTGCGCATCAGCTGGCTGGCTGCACACTTCAATGGGCTTCAGCAGAGGCAACTGTGCTTTAAGCTGGAAGGGAATTGAAAACATCTTGAGGTTTAAATAAAATGCCTGTGCCAAAAGAAAAGTATAGATAAGATGTAACCTTGCTTCTATGATGATTCAGATTGGTAACATGTTCTTTACTTGCTTATCGCTGTGGTGAATGACCAGTTTGCACTTAGCCCTTGGGTCAGGGGCATATAGAGGGTGGAGTTGGACCTAGGGCCTAATTCAGATCTGATCACAGCAGCAAATTTGTTAGCTAATGGGCAAAACCATGGGCCTAATTCAGACCTGATCGTAGCCGTTCAAAATTTTGCATGGCTACTATCAGCCACCCTGACATGCGGGGGGATGCCCAGCACAGAGCTAGCCCGCCCTGCATGTCTAGCACTCCCCCCGCCGCACAGGTACAAAAGCATAGCACGGCGGCGATGCTTTTGTACCTGAGGAGTAGCTCCCTACCAGCGCAGCTCCTGCGCGCTGGCAGGGAGCTACCCGCCGCTCTCCGGGTCGCAGCAGCTACATGTGATATCACGCAGCCGCCGCGGGCCGCCCCCCACATGGTCCGAGCACGACAAAACAATGGCACAACGCTGCCGGTTCCCCCCACCCGCCCAGCGAACACCCCTGTATGTCAATCAGGCAGAGACGATCGCTAGGCAGAGATGCTGATAGCATCTCTGGCATGCGCTGCGCAGACCTCATTGCCCGCTGTGCGAAAAACGCACAGCAGCGATCAGGTCTGAATTAGCCCCCATGTGCACTGCAGGGGGGGCAGATATAACATGTGCAGAGAGTTAGATTTGGGTGTGGTGTTTTCAAACTGAAATCTAAATTGCAGTGTAAAAATAAAGCAGCCAGTATTTACCCTACACAGAAACAAAATAACCCACCCAAATCTAAAGGTCCGTACACATGTTGCTCTGTGAGCGACGTCGTCTAATGTTTCCTCTCCCGGGCCGGCCGGTCGGCGGCCGACTGTACACACTGAGCGATATGACCGCTCATATCGCTCAGTGACGTCACGCCTCCGCCAGCCATGCATGCAGGTCGTGGACGACAGTCCAGATCCTGCATGCATGCACTGGTGACAGTGACGATCGTTGCCGACCCGCGGGGCTGCACATCGGTTGTCGCTGGCGGCATACACACGACGATAAAATGAGCGATGTCGCTCAGGGAGGGGGAAAATGATCGACGTTGCTTATTTTATCGGCAAGTGTGTATGGGCCTTTACTCTCTCTGCACGTTATATCTATCCCACCTGCAGTGCACATGGGGGGTAATTCCAAGTTGATCGCAGCAGGATTTTTGTTAGCAATTGGGCAAAACCATGTGCACTGCAGGGGAGGCAGATATAACATGTGCAGAGAGAGTTAGATTTGGGTGGGTTATTTTATTTCTGTGCAGGGTAAATACTGGCTGCTTTATTTTAACACTGCAAATTAGATTGCAGATTGAACACACCCCACCTAAATCTAATGGTCCCTACATACATGACGATCCGCCGCCGAGCTGCCCGACGGCGGATACGGCCGACGAGCGACCCGGTGGCGGGGGGGCAGTGACAGGGGGAGTGAAGTTTCTTCACTCCCCCCGTCACCCGGCTCCATTGAAGTGCAGGCAAATATGGACGAGTTCGTCCATATTGGCCTGCATGCACAGCCGACGGGGGACCAGCGATGAACGAGCGCGGGGCCGCGCATCGTTCATCGCTGGAGCCTCCACACTGAAAGATATGAACGAGTTCTCGTTCATTTATGAACGAGATCGTTCATATCTTTCAAAAAATCGGCCAGTGTGTAGGGCCTATAACTCTCTCTGCACATGTTATATCTGCCTCCCCTGCAGTGCACATGGTTTTGCCCAATTGCTAACAAAAATCCTGCTGCGATCAACTTGGAATTACCCCCATGGTTTTGCCCATTAGCTAACAAATTTGCTGCTACGATCAGGTCTGAATTAGGCTCCTTGTGCAGTTTCAGTCTGGGCCTCCTTCCCTCCTGAGCGCTAGCAGACTCTGGCGCTGTGCCACAGTATACTGCGCATGTGCAGGTCTCCAGGAAAATGGTGCGGTGTCCCTTTCCTGGGGATTTTGCAGCACTGCGGCTGTCGATGCTAGACCCCGGAAAGGTAAATATAGAATAAATGTTGGGAGGGTATGCGGGGGTCCCCAGGGACCCGTGTACACCCATTATAGATAAGCCATTGCCTCAGCCCAGGTATATGTACTGTCCAGCAGCTTAAGTGGAACCTGGGGATTCATCTCCAGCTATACTGTAACCCAGGGGTAGGTAATGTGTGGCCTCTACAGCTGTTGTGGATCTACATATCCAAAAATGCCATGCCACAGTTTTGCACTTAGAACAAAAACTGGCTAAACTGTGATGGTTCATTCTTGGACAGGTAGTTCCACAGCAACTCGAGTGTTACACATAGGCTAACTCTGATGTCACCTATATGTAGCAGTGGCTTACACCAGCTAGAAAAAGATGGTTCATTGGTCCAGACTGTAGTTCCCATTGAAAATAACATGGGCTCCGGTCTGCAGCATAAACCTGCCTGACACAGAAGATAGCTCTGCATTCTCCTATCTTAGTATTAGGTATTACTTAATAAACGTCATTACTTTTATTCTACAACATATACTGCACCCAATAACAAAAAAACAAGACCAAAAAACAAGTCTTGGTAAGGATGACAATAACAAGATACCAGAGCCGCAATGGCTACACTGGGCGGGGCAGCCTGGGGGCGGTACCAGCTGTACCTCCTCCAACTCACGGCTCCTGCACTTTGTGGGAAGAGATGCTATGGGCGAGATGTACTAAATGGAAAATGTGGGAAACCCCCGTTTAACGCATTTTCCAAATGTACAAAAGCCCCAGCCTCCGGGTCAGCGATGCGGAGGGGTTCGCCAGCTTTTGCTGGCGTTACCCCATGGAAGCCTATGGGCTTCTTTCCACAGCGCTGGTGTGAGGGATCCGATCGGGTCCCTCCCAGCAAGCTCCGTGGCAACCCCCGTAATGTGCAGAATTACACAGGGGGCCGAAACCTGGAAGTCAGGGAGACGTCGTGGATCGCAAAGGACAGCTCTTATCGTAAGAGCTGTCCTTCGCAATGCTAAGCGCATATATAAGTACATATTCACTTAGCATCGTGGCGATGGGCGGCGATGTCACATGGTACATCCCGTCCTATGTCTTCTCCCCTAGTGCCGTGGGCGCTGTTCTGTTGCTTGCAGCGTCTGTAAGCCAATGCAATGGAAATCTGGGGCGATTAGTTATGACGGCTAGAGCGCAGTACAGAGGGTGGGTGAAGCACATGGCACGTTGGCGCTCTGTAACGGGGCTGCAAGACACATATACAGCTTCAGAAATATACTGAAAACAGTTTTCTCCTAAGGATACATATCCAACTTTACAAATCAGCTGAGGGCTAGAGAAAATGGGGCACACACAAATGTCTCAGCGTTGCTCATTGCTATAATGATAGATCAGACATGGGAAACAGCAACAAAGTGTCTTCTTTCTGTAGAGCGACACCACTGCTCGCAAAACCCTCCGTCTCTTCTTCTATTTAAAAGAAACCAACAATATATTTATCTGCGGTTCTGGCGTGCCCTCATTGGCAGGCTTTGTAAGAGGATAATGCATGTGTCCCTGTTGCCTGCAGGTCTTATTTTGCAGAAGAAAGACTAAGAAACAAAACTAAATTAAATCCTACAGCTGGGGAAAATAAATTGTCCTCCATAATTTCAGACTGTCATTTTCTCTATTTCAGTGGGGAACTCTCTTGAAATCTTTCTCATTCATTATATCTAAATATGAAGTTAAGGCTAATTTTCTCTGAAAACTTTTAAATGGTGCTGAAAGATAAAAAAAATGCTGTTTTTTCTTCTTTATTTTTTTCCTTTCTCACTAACATAAACGTCTAAGCTGATTGCAGGAACTTGATTAAAAATGGGCTATAAGAAAGCAGCTGTAAACATTTATTCTACTTTACTGAGTCCAGAAGACCATGCTGGGACTTGTAGTTCAACTGGATTCTGTTAAAAGCTGCTATTCCCATACATTGCTTAATGGTACAAATCTACACCAAGATTACAGCAAAAAATCAACGATTAGTGACTAATATGTATTCACCAATAAATGCCCCTAATACACCTTATTGCTCCCATTGGCCAGTGCAAACTCTGGAACCCCTTCAGGTGGCTCCATCTTGGCCCACAAGTCCACGTACTTCCCTATAACACCAAGAACAACAGCCTAAGACAGTTATTTTTCTCTGGAAATAAGTAACATGTGGATGCCCCTTATTCCATACTTGCTTATTTTTTCAGTGTCCTCTCTGGAAGGTCCTGAAGGGGTCATCCAAGAGGGAGATGGTGGAGGCATAGAGCAACTAATCCCACCATCATGAGCCCGTATGCTTCTCACGTGCTACACAATGCTGCTTTGTAGGACTGTAGGGTCATATTGATGTGTTTCACTGCAAAATGCACCATCAAGAGCCTAGGGAAGTGGACAGGATCTGGGACGCTGGTGTACTTTCATGGGAGTAAAGGAAAGCTCCCCAATAATTCTAGGACAATAGGCAAGTATGGCCTAAAACTGTTTTTTCCAAATCCAACTATGACTTAAATATCTACAGTAGTACTCTTCTGGCATATAAGGATCCAGAGATCTCTCAGTGTAATTCTGCCATGAAAGGAGTAGATTGTATGGTTTGCTCTGATGACCAATTTAAGGCATCTGCCTAAAGGAATATTACTGTACATAGCACTGAGTTTCTTCATGGTGACATTATGAGCCAGATTCAATTGGCCACGTTGCTTACCGCAGGCTTGCAGCTCCCAGGTTAAGTGCCTGAGGCTATTCAATTGCAGCTTTAGGTAAGTCTGTAGGCTGCACTCACTGCTGATTTCTGTGTGAAATCTGTGAGGTGTGAACAGAAATCAGCGGTAAGCAGGGCTTAGTTTCTACTCCTACTGCGGCTGCCGCAAGCACTTTCATCCATAGCTCCAGGCACTTGTCCCAGAATCTATGGGTTAACATGCGTTAGCTGCAGACTTACCGCACGAGCAAATGGGCTTGTAATTGAATAGCTCCAGGCATTAAATCTTGGCGCTACAGGCCTGTGGTAAGCTCATATTTAACAAATACCAAAACATGTGAAAGGAGGAGGAGAACAAGTCTCCTTTTCTGATTTGCTTCATGTCAGCATGGTGCACTCTAATATTGGTGAGTGCTAGACACTCGTCTCCCAAATTAACACTTTAGCTGTCACAGTAATCAGGCTCTGCTGGCAGGACTGAGGTTAACTGGCAGGGAAATTCCCTTGGCAGATGAAAGAAGATATAAGAGGAGATGACATTGTTGGTGCATTCCTCAGTAATTCACAATCTATTCTTTTATTTCAGCTGAGCTTTTTCAATTTCCTATATAAATCCTTCCATTGGAAATGACAAGATGAAAGGCACGCAAGGATTTCATCAGAAAAGTTGGTTCTTCTGACCACAGTAAGAGTGAACACTGCTTTAATAGCACAAGAAGGCTGCCAGAGGGGTGAAATATATATATATTTCTCTATGGAAACAGCGTTTGGAATATGTCTCTAGCTGTTACTCAATACTTCCAATAATATTTTTACTCCTTGTCAAAAGCAAAGTTCTGTTTAATAATTGAAGGTATCTCTAAAACCTTTCCGAGCTGAATGTCAACTACATTTTTTTTTTTTGCATATTATTATTGGGTTTGCAAAACTGGAATCATTACATCCCTTGAAGCTTATTTTTGCTATTTATTTTTGTTGGTCCTGGCTTTTTGAATAATAGATAATAACTACATTTGGCAGCTATAGTTTTGTAGACCAATCAGAATTCATCAGAGCACATAATGGCTGATCAATTAATCACTACAACATAAACGGCATCAGGAAGAAAAAAAAAGATGAGAGAAATGTTGCCATTTATTTAAAGGGTAAATTAAAGTAAAATACAATATTATCCTAGGATATAAAGTATCCCCTATATTTGCTGAAACAATCTTTAGTAGAAAACTGTTGCTAAAAGCCATGTTATTTAGTAGAAATCTCCATGTTTTCTAATATTCACAGATGCAGTACGTGAACAGATTACCATTCAGTAATTGTAGTCACAGGTGTAGCGTGTAGCCATGGCACCCAGAGCAAGCTCATGTCATGGCGCCCACCTCCCCCCCATATATACCCAAACACATACCCATATACACATTGCGCCAGGTAGCCCCATATACACATTGTGCCAGGTAGCCCCATATACACATTGCGCCAAGGAGCCCCATATACACATTGCGGCAAGGAGCCCCATATACACATTGTGGCAGGTAGCCCCATATACACATTGCTGCAGGTAGCCCCATATACACATTGCTGCAGGTAGCCCCATATACACATTGCTGCAGGTAGCCCCATATACACATTGCACCAGGTAGCCCTTACCTACATGTTTTGCTAGGTAGCCAGGAAAGAGTGATAGTGTGTGTGTCTCACACTCCCTGCAGCTCTGGGAACCTCTACTCCCTGCAGCTCTGGAAACCTCTACTCCCTGCAGCTATGGGACTCTTCGCTCCCCGTAGCCCTGGGAGCCGCCGCTTCGCGCCTCCGCTCCCTGCAGCGCCGGGACCCGCCGCTCCTCCACTCCAATCCCTACAGCACCCGGGACACATCAGCACCTTCTGACGGTTTTGGCGCCTGGAGCTTGCGCTCTGCTAGAACCACCCTCCCTACGCCCCTGATTGTAGTTCAGGATTTTGAGGGGATGGAGTAATGATTTCCAGGTCTCTTTCCAGGCCTGAGCAGTTAAAGAAACAGTAACAGTAGATTTACATAGACTTTTCTGGTTAAATCTACATCTAAGTTTGTGCTCAGATCATCACCAACCAGACAGGATCCCCCCATTTCCCCCCAGCAGCCCCCTTGCCTCCCAGCAGCTCCGACCCAGTGCAAAGATGGAGGGGATATCACTGAGAGCCATGGAAACCCATGTGGGTATTTTTTAAAAATTGTATATTGCAGGTATCAGGACAGCAGCACATACCCATCTTTGGGCAATAATCCATCTTTGGGCAGTAATCCATCATTGGGAGCGAGGTCCGCAAATTTTATTGTGGGCTTAACCCAATTAAATTGTCCCCTTTGAGTTTGTTTTGGCGATCTATGTAATGTAGAGAATCACTCTCTATTTTGTAGGTATGCAATAAATATACTGCCTCTTGAAGTCCTGGCGTTCAGGATCCAGCGCTGAAATCCAAACAGGCGGCTACAGTGTGAATACAACCAGTGGTGTTGCGAGTGCAGTGATCCCGCGAGGGGACTTGCTGTGCTCGCTGCCTCTATGCCGGCTGTCGGGATATCGTTGTTGAGATACTGACATCCGCCATCCCGTCAGCCGGTATATCATATGTATTCCATTTTGTATTAGAGATTTTGTATTATTGCATTGTCTATTGATGCGATTTCTCGTTCTTCTGTAATTGCTTTATTTTTAAAATTCAAATCATAAGATGTTAAAAAAAAAAGAAACAGTAACACTGACCGAGGTCATTAGGGGTGATTTGAAATACAGGGCCAAGTGCAAATTTTTCGTTGAGTTCTAACTTAATGATGATTTCGACATTCAAATCACAAGATATATTATATAGCCGTTTGGAGGGTGAAAACCCAAATTTATGCCAATGTGCGGCAGGTTTAAAACAAACAAATCCATCAAAGCCCTTTGTCATTAAACCCAGTCCCCAACACGGGAAAATGCGCGTTTCGCAGGTCAGCCCGATGTGTTGTGCATGACGTCACAACTGGGCGGGCATTTACATGTGCCTGCGCAGTTGTGATGTCAGTCACCGGTGGCCTCTGCAGCAAATATATGGGTGGCCAGTAGACCGCTCGTACATACAGCACGATGCTCCGATATATCTGCAGATATATCGGTCTTCGGCTGTGCTGTAGAGCCAACGATGCAATATGTCTGTGAACGATGCACACACCCGCTGACATGCTGACGATATATTGGCCGTTCAAATGAATGGCCGATATATGGGCCATTGTGTACCCAGCATAAGGTGCATATGCTTTGGTTATGCAAGTACAGTACATCAACTGCATTCAATATTGAAGAGGCTGATGCATACTGTAGATGTCTGCAATGATGTAATGATTATTATTATTATCATAATAATAATAATAATAATAATAATAATAATAATAATACTTTATTGTCATCAATAGTTCAAGAAAAAAAATACATGAACAATCAACGAAACTAAAAGCAAGCATATACAGAGACCATGAGAACAGAAAGAGCACTCCTGAAACCAAGACATTCTCAATTATCAATTTATCTCGGTTTTGTCCGGTTTAACATGTTTACTGCTGTTGGGAAAAAACTGCCCCTTAACCGGTTAGTCCGACAAAGAATAGAACGATAACGCCTATTAGATGGCAACACAGAAAACATCCCCACATTAGGATGAGATAGATCTCCCAAAATACTTCTCACCTTAGTGAGGAGCCTCTTTTCATATATATCCTGAATACAGGGCAAACTAACTCCAATAACCCTGCTCGCAGTTTCAACCACTCTCTGAAGGGACTTACGTTCTACGGCAGTACAGTTACCAAACCATACCATAATCCCGTATGTAAGGACACTCTCTAAGATGGCCGAATAAAAATTTACTAAAATCTCCTTACGTATTCCCGCCATACGCATTTTCCTTAGTAAAAACAGGTGTTGTTGGGCTTTTTTAACAACACATCGAGTATGAGTGCCCCATCATTTATTTGTTAGGCACCAAGGTGTATGCAGCACTGTAAAAACAGGTGACATAAAAAGAAATAACAGCATAAATACAGTCCAATGCACCAAGAGAACAGCATACAGTAAAGCATAAACACAAGCACTGTAATACAGTCACAGACATGGACTGACAAGTACAAGGGAAGGGCAGGTGCATCTTGCTGGAGTCTGCCAGCAGTGGTGAGTTGCAGCAGGGGAAAGCACAATAGCTTTCAGTGATCCTGTATCTATTGTACGGGAGATCACACTGTGTCAGACTCAATGAAGTGGAGACATAAAACAAGGAGGACCACTGGTGATAAGGATAGTGAAAGGGAAGGGACAAGAGTGAAGAGAGTAATGCCACAGAGCTTGCAATCCATATGATAATTATTCATCCTTGGTTTGAATGCTGTGATTGATGTTGTTTAGAGAATAAACTAGAAGTTCCCCTCCTCCACTAATTGATCCTTTTTACATGTGTTGTCGGAGCTCCACTGTCCCACTCGTGAGATAAAATGAGAACCATCGCAGTGGCCTCAGAGATGAGGTTGCTTCCTGGCCACCATGGTGCCTTACCCCTGCCTGCAGTCACTGGCTATGCAGCTGGTAATTGCTGACGAAGCACACTACAACTTCCCCTGCGCTCCTACCTGCAATCACTGTGGTGAGGTGGCTGACAATGTGAGAGGAATGGAATGAGCAGAGGGAAGCTGGGTCTAGCCCATACTGACTATAATTATAATTAGTAAGCTGATTCTTCCAGCGAATCATTTGCTTTATATAGCTCTAAATCAGGGTCCCTTAGTTCAGCCACTAAATAATATTTTGAAACCGGAAAGAAACTTTGGCCTATTCATCAGTTCTGCGTTGGCAGTGCACACAATGAAATAATAAGGGGATTTAGCAGATTTATGTTGGAACTGCTAAACATAGCAAGCTAAAGAATAACACTTAAGCTTCCTGACATGTTTGCACTAGGATTTGCACATGATCTGTGATTACACAGAGCGTTTCTGTCAGCGTTCTTTCAAAAGTCACCTTGTGAGGTGGTGTTGCTGCAAACACTGCTTGAGGTGCAGTAGGAGGGTGGAAGCCAGAGGTGCTATTCTTTCTTTCTGCCAGTAGAGGGAGCTCCGTAAAATAAAAAATTAAAACCACAATAAACTGCATTAAATGAGAGTTATTGGTATAATTTAGGATTATGTTTGTTAAGGCAAAAGATACATTTAAAAAAGTACTTATTTTTAAATAATAAAGCAACCCACAATTTTTCTAAAATTTGAATAACATTTTTTAGTTTACTGGAGCAACATAATGGCACATTGGTTATGAGAGAGTGCTGGAGACTAGTTTGAGTTAATAAAGGTAGCTCCCGCATCTGAGTGGAGTTTGTATGTTTTTGCACAGCGTATCCTGAAGAGGGATGTAGATACATTGCCGGCTGTCGGGATCCCGGCGTTCAGACCGACAGCCGATGAAATGCTGACAGAGGAAATCCCGACCGCCGCCCCGATTTCCAACTCAGTTGGTAGGTCCATGCCACCAACCGAGTGATAATAGAACCTGTGGTGAGAGAAGTGAGCCACCGGGCCCAAAGCGAGGCGAGGGGAGAGGACTCGCTGCCGGGATTCTGGCAGACAGGACGCCTTTCGGTATTTTGACAGCCAGCATCCTGTCTGCCGGTCAATCATACCGAACCCCTGTAGGTAATCCGTAATCTTTCATGGTCCAGAGGCGTGCTATCAGGCATATTCTCTTCCGACTGCATTGACCCAATTGTGTCTGTGCTAGGAAACATGCCTGGTGCAACAGATATTACTGTATAATGTATCTGGAATATGTTTGTTCAAGAGTGATGATAATAATTATAATAGTGTGAATAATAGGGCAATGCCACTCTGTAAACCCAATTTCATGGCCTGATTAAAAATGGCACAGCCACACCCACCCTCAAAGGTTCATTTTTTTATACGGTAACATCTATTTTGATATTCTTTAGTTAATCTTTGTTTTGTTTTTTAATGCTGTGGTCACTTTATTTTCAAGATGTATTGTGTATGCATAAAAATATATTCTGTTATACTAATAAATGCAGCCTGCTCAAGGAGAGTCTTAGTTCTTGCAGGTAATATATAACTCTAGCTAATTCCATTACTGTTTCACAGTGATCATGGTTGGGTTGTAATGGCGGACGATTTTGTCAGCCGGGAAAAAGTCAGACCAACTCGGACATTATAATGTCCGACCTTTCTCCCAGAACTCTGCCAATGTAATGGCATGCATCTTTTGCGCTCACAATGCAAATTGGATCTGATTTGTTGCGGTATTTAAACCAGGAAACGTCCGTGTTTTTCGGACCAACCGGAATGCGTTTATTAGTATAGGAGGTCCACAGTGTTAGAGAAAGTCACCCATTGGCACCCAAAAGTCCCATGATTAAAGTAACACACACCCTAAGTAAACCCCAGTCTTCCAGGACGCACAAGCAGTTAATGCTGATTAAAATGATATGCGGCATGGCTATATTCTGTGTGTAATTGTGACTATATCAGCATACAAGCGAATAGGACGCACAAGCAGTTTATGCTGATTAAAATGATATGCGGCATGGGTATATTCTGTGTGTAATTGCCACTGTATCACCATACCAAACTATGTTACAGTGTATGGCTGGAACACATTGTAGCATAACATTTTATATGCAGATACAGTTGCTATTACACACAGAATACAGGCATGCTGCATATAATTTTAAACAGCAGGATCTGCTTGTGTGTTCTATTCACATTGTTTTGCGGCCCTGCTTTAGTCATCATTTTGATGACAGTATATAATTACATGTTCTGTGTTTGGTAGAAAGTGAAGAAAGAGCCACAGACAGGTTAGCAAGGGCATTGTGCCCAAAGTAGAGATGTGCAGCGGAAATTTTTCGGGTTTTGTGTTTTGGTTTTGGATTCGGTTCCGCGGCCGTGTTTTGGATTCGGACGTGTTTTGGCAAAACCTCCCTGAAAATTTTTTGACGGATTCGGGTGTGTTTTGGATTCGGGTGTTTTTTTACAAAAAAACCTCAAAACAGCTTAAATCATAGCATTTGGGGGTAATTTTGATCCTATAGTATTATTAACCTCAATAACCACAATTTCCACTCATTTCCAGTCTATTCTGAACACCTCACACCAGTCACAATACTATTTTTAGTCCTAAAATTTGCACCGAGGTTGCTGGATGACTAAGCAAAGCGACCCAAGAGGGCGGCACAAACACCTGGCCCATCTAGGAGTGGCACTGCAGTGTCAGACAGGATGGCACTTAAAAATTATTCATTCTAATGAATGGTATTATTGGTCCAAATCACTGGAATTATTCGTTCTAATCAATGGTATTATTGGTCCAAATCACTGGAAGAAAATGACAAAATCACTGGAATTATTCGTTCTAATCAATGGTATTATTGGTCCAAATCACTGGAAGAAAATGACAAAATCACTGGAATTATTCATTCTAATCAGTGGTATTATTGGTCCAAATCACTGGAAGAAAATGACAAAATCACTGGAATTATTCATTCTAATGAATGGTATTATTGGTCCAAATCACTGGAATTATTCGTTCTAATCAATGGTATTATTGGTCCAAATCACTGGAAGAAAATGACAAAATCACTGGAATTATTCTTTCTAATCAATGGTATTATTGGTCCAAATCACTGGAATTATTTGTTCTAATCAATGGTATTATTGGTCCAAATCACTGGAAGAAAGTGACAAAATCACTGGAATTATTCGTTCTAATCAATGGTATTATTGGTCCAAATCACTGGAAGAAAATGACAAAATCACTGGAATTATTCCTTCTAATCAATGGTATTATTGGTCCAAATCACTGGAATTATTTGTTCTAATCAATGGTATTATTGGTCCAAATCACTAGAAGAAAGTGACAAAATAACTGGAATTATTCGTTCTAATCAATGGTATTATGGGTCCAAATCACTGGAAGAAAATGACAAAATCACTGGAATTATTCGTTCTAATCAATGGTATTATTGGTCCAAATCACTGGAAGAAAATGACAAAATCACTGGAATTATTCCTTCTAATCAATGGTATTATTGGTCCAAATCACTGGAAGAAAATGACAAAATCAATGGAATTATTCGTTCTAATCAATGGTATTATTGGTCCAAATCACTGGAAGAAAATGACAAAATCACTGGAATTATTTGTTCTAATCAGTGGTATTATTGGTCCAAATCACTGGAAGAAAATGACAAAATCACTGGAATTATTCGTTCTAATGAATGGTATTATTGGTCCAAATCACTGGAATTATTCGTTCTAATCAATGGTATTATTGGTCCAAATCACTGGAAGAAAATGACAAAATCACTGGAATTATTCCTTCTAATCAATGGTATTATTGGTCCAAATCACTGGAATTATTTGTTCTAATCAATGGTATTATTGGTCCAAATCACTGGAAGAAAATGACAAAATCGCTGGAATTATTCGTTCTAATCAATGGTATTATGGGTCCAAATCACTGGAAGAAAATGACAAAATCACTGGAATTATTCGTTCTAATTAATGGTATTATTGGTCCAAATCACTGGAAGAAAATGGAATGGATGGATACTTGCAGTGACACAGAGCTGCAAGATACAGCAATGGCCTACTGTACACAACTATATACTGTTGGGTCACCAAAATGCTGCACTGTAATACTATATATACTGCTCACAAAAATGCCACACAGATATGGAATGGATACTTGCAGTGACACAGAGCTGCAAGATACAGCAATGGCCTACTGTACACAACTATATACTGTTAGTCACCAAAATGCTGCACTGTAATACTATATATACTGCTCACAAAAATGCCGCACAGATATGGAATGGATACTTGCAGTGACACAGAGCTGCAAGATACAGCAATGGCCTACTGTACTGTACTACTATAATTATTATATAGATGACAGATATCAAGTTACATTGTGGGGGAATCCATCCAGTATACGTTCTGTCACCAGGTACCAGTGAATGACCATATCATGTATATAGGTGACAGATATAAACTTACATTGTGGGGGAATCCAGTATACGTTCTGTCACCAGGTACCAGTGAATGACCACATCATGTATATAGATGACAGATATAAAGTTACATTGTGGGGGAATCCAGTATACGTTCTCTCACCAGGTACCAGTGAATGACCACATCATGTATATAGGTGACAGATATAAAGTTATATTGTGGGGGAATCCAGTATACGTTCTGTCACCAGGTACCAGTTAATAACCACATCGTGTATATAGGTGACAGATATAAACTTACATTGTGGGGGAATCCAGTATACGTTCTGTCACCAGGTACCAGTGAATAACCACATCGTGTATATAGGTGACAGATATAAACTTACATTGTGGGGGAATCCAGTATACGTTCTCTCACCAGGTACCAGTGAATGACCACATCATGTATATAGGTGACAGATATAAAGTTACATTGTGGGGGAATCCAGTATACGTTCTGTCACCAGGTACCAGTGAATGGCCACTTCATGTATATACTTATACTGGTGGTCCCCAGTCCCCACAATGCAGCACACTGATCAGATATTTGCAGCACAGTGAGCACAGATATGGAGCGTTTTCAGGCAGAGAACGTAGATATTTTCAGCACACTGAGCACAGATTATTTGCAGCACACTGAGCACAGATATTTGCAGCACACTGAGCACAGATTACGGAGTTTTTCAGGGAGAGAACACTGCCACGTCCTCTCCGTTCAATCTCCAATGCATGAGTGAAAATGGCGGCGACGCGCGGCTCCTTATATAGAATACGAATCTCGCGAGAATCCGACAGCGGGATGATGACATTCGGGCGCGTTCTGGTTAACCGAGCAAGGCGGGAAGATTTGAGTCTGCCTCGGAACCGTGTAAAATGGGTGAAGTTCGGGAGGGTTCGGATCCCGAGGAACCGAACCCGCTCATCTCTAGCCCAAAGTAACGAGTAGCTCACGGGAAGTTAGTGGACCTTTGTAAATACCAATTATAGAGCTTGGTCAAGGTATGGTTATCTGTCTCTGTGTGTCGGAGATGATTGTACCTATTCTGTATATTATACATACTGTACATGAATACTATACTCTAATTACAGTAGTGGGTGCAAAATATGGCAATGTTTTTCAAATAATCTACTTGGGAAAAACATTCAGGAAATAATGTGGCAATGATTATATTGTTATATTCAGCCATTTCTGATGTATAATATACCTGTTGTGTGTATATATAATGTACGTTATAAGTCCAGGTGCGTTACTTGGGATTTCTGACTTCTTTAGATTTGTACATCATTCCGTTAGAGAGGGTTTCACTGTAAGTTTGTCTATTAATACAAAAGCATGATTTGCCCCTCATGAACTATTGATGTATTGACCCATGGATTTCTTAAGCCTCCTGGTATTCATTGCATAACGTATATTCTGTAGAAGAGTCTCTATAAAATCAAATGAAAACAATTATCCTACATTCTGCAACTCCCACTTCGCCCAATCACAGAGCGTTATGTTTTCTATAGTTGCCTCAACTATGGGAACCCAGAAGCTTTTTGTATTGGGTAAACTCACTGCACCAGCCAACGGATGGGTTCTGGATAGTGCCAGTAGCGGCATCACAGACTGACGGACATTTGGGAAGAGGAGAGTTTGCAGAGGTGATACTGAAAATAGAAAAGGTCAGGCTTTCATCTCTCTCTTTTATTTTCTCTGGCTCTAGAGTCAGCTATAATCCCCACACTCTGAAGATATTTATGAGAGCTGGGCTATACTCCTATAAAAAAAAAAAAAAAATCAGCACATGATGCTCTGAATTCAACTCAGAGCAGACTTTAATTCCTCGTATTCGCAGAAGATCCTGATGTCTGCCGCCCACTCGCATCTCTGTGTCCCAGCTGGGCTATAATTGCCTTTTACTGATCTTGTTACAAGTAGTGTGTTTTAAGACTGGCATGAGAGAGGTCATTAAAGAGATAGAAGGGACATTTCTGCTTTGGAGGTAATTGGTAATACCATCATCATGGAAAATCACTATGTTTAACCCAAGAGCATCTCCCCCCAAAAAGTGTATCTTTACCTCGTAGCCATAGAAACTAGAGTTTGCATTGGGTCTGTTCTCTGACAAATTTATTTACACGCACACATACAGTATACATAAAAGCACGCACAACCATGCTCTTTTAAAGAATTCATAACTAAAGTTTAACCTAATCACAACTCAATGAATTGCCTGATTCTGTACCTTCTTATACTAAATTGTATTAAAAGTAGAAAAAGTATTTTCAGGAATAAAACATTCATAAAAAACATCAAGCTTGCCAGTGGCATAACTACCGAGGGTGCAGGGGGTGCAGCTGCTATGGGTCTCGAGATGCTCCCCCTGCACCCAGCCAACTGTATTGCCAGTGACCATCCCCCTCCCCCCGCCCAAACGAAGGGGTGCATGAGATCCACGCTCCCAGACCACAGCAGCCGGGTCCTCCTCCTCAGAAGTGGTGTGCTCCCGGCTCACAGCATTTTTTTGCTACGCGAGCCATCGGCGCTCGCACACAGTACCACAAAGAAGGATACAATCGCATAGTGATTGACAGGCGGTGGGCATTCGGGGGCGGCGTTACAGCATTGGGGCAAGCAAAGCAGGAAACGCAGGTGTGTCATGGCCATTGGCATTTCTGTAATGGGTGGCCATTTTAACACTTACCTTTCCGGAGTCCAGCGCCGGGACCTGCAATCGCGGTAGAAATCGCCGTCAAAATGGCCGCAGCGCATGCGCGGTAGCCAAATTGGTCTCCAGATCATGGCGGGCGCCATGTTTCCGGAGACCTGCGCATGCGCAATAGACTCCGGCACAATGCCGGAGTCTACCACGCCATACAGAGGAGGGGGCCCACCCGGAGGTGCACACGGGCACCCTCCTCTGTAGAAACGCCCCTGGTCATGGCCATTTTTGGGGCGGCCCGATGACATCACCAGCATTTCCTGCATTATTAAACATGGCGCCGGACCACTTGTACACGCAGCTTGGCTGTGTATGCAGGGGGTCTACCTTTAATTCCAGATTCTGCAAAGCAATCACATTTGAATTGTGATCGCATCGCTGCACAGCTTCATACACACTGGGCGGCCTTACCTTGTTCTTGGCGGTCCCAACATGCGAGTTGATCAGTAGCAATTTTTCGATAATTTAGCAAAAACTGTGATCAACTCTGAATAACCCCCTGAAGGCAGAATGGGTGAATGCTCGACAAAACAGTGTGGAAAATGTAACTTTCCTGTGATAATTCAACAAGATGTGTACTGTGTACGGAGAAAGAAAGGGGACTGTACTGTATATGCTGTACAGTTGGTGGGCACTAAGGTAGGTAATGCCTTTCATGATGTATGGCTATGATGATGGTCCTGTAACTGATCATCTACACCTACTGCCATAATTCTACAAACCGCGGCTTCTGTTTGCCTATAATGTCACTGACTTTCTATTCCCAGAATGAAATGTGAAGTTTTATCTTGTCTATAAATACCTCTATGATTAAAATCATGATTAAAACCTTAATTTTTAATCTCCAAACACTCTCAATAGCCCATTAACGTCTGCAATCCACAAATTATGCAGCGCTTAACTCATAACTATAATACAGAAGAAAAAAAACAGCTAAGAAAGAAACAAGAAAAGTAAAGAACACAAATACAACCGTCCCCTAATAAAATAAACTGTGAAATAGGTAATAAAAGCACGGTCTAGTTGTTGGTTCTTTCCTGGCATCAAAAGCTGTTTCTCTGTTTTACTTTATTGCCTGTAACAGAATTTGAGCATGGTCATTTCCTACTTAATAGCACAAAAGTTAATGCATATTCTATGCATTTGCTATTTATCTAAATCAATCTATATTTATGGTCTATTCTGCTATCTGTGTTGGTTCTGCATTGTGCTAGCATAAGACCTCGCTATAAAGAAAACAGAGTGCGTCCTATTAACGTCTAATGAGGGAAGCGGTAGTTTCTTGTACACAGACTAAAGAACAAGATGAAAAATCATGTGTTGTTTAGAAATGTGTGCCCCCATTGCATTTCACTTCCCCACATCTAATCTGGAACTTAAGCTGACTGCATCCTATGGCTCAAACAAAATGATTTTTAATGATTTGGGTGGATTTAATAAAGAAAACGCTAAATGCACTGGATACGTTCATCTACACTGGGATATTGCAGAGAAATAAAGTCACATCCAGGCTAGCAGAGAGAGAGAGAGAGAGACAGAAAGAGAGAGAGAGAGAGAGAGAGAGAGAGGATAGTAAACAGTTGGCGGCATTTATCATACAGTGGTGTAGAACAGCAGCGTATTCTGTGATCTCATGGACCATATTTTGTGCTTCTGCTCCTGCTTTTGCCCCTCTGCCCTGAGCTTGCGTGCTAAGGGCCTAATTCATATTTGTATGCAAATCATACTTACCTACTTTACAAGTCACCTCTCTGGGAAGACCAGTGAGGAGGTACTGCACCCCACTTCGGGGAGGGGGGGGGAACGGCCAAGCTGTTGTGTTATTAGACCCTGTCCTCAAAACTGTGAAACACCTGCGATTTGCAGGTCCGCGGCAAAAGGGGTGGAGCTATAGACTCTGCTCCAGCACAGAAAACACCCGCGATTCGTGGGTCTGTGGCAAGGGGCAGAGCTAAATGACCCAATGCCAGTCACTTAGCCCTGCTTTCTGCTAGCTCACCGCGATTGCGGGTAATGATCACACCATCATGCCCGCATCACTAGGAAGCGGGCAGGATGCGGGAGAGCCACCTACTCTCCCGGGGCTGCGGGGGACTACCCCAAAAATCGTTAGTCTCCCGCAGCTTCCGGGAGGGTAGGCAAGTATGATGCAAATTTGATGGTTTGCATATAAATACGATGTTTTGGGGTTTACACAGGTGCAAGTCCCGTTCTGTGCAAGTGCAGAATGCGTCTTGCAATGTCGCTGGCAGCCACCTGTCAGCCATAGCATGATTGACATGCTTTGACATTTGGGGGGATGGTGCCATTCTTCAAAATGGTGGCATGTCACCCCTGTTTTAAAGGCATGACAGGTCCGATGCAAACTTCCTGGACACGGGTATCTGGATCCAATGTAGCCTAAGTAAGCTTCAGCTTAAGCAGGGTGGCCGATGCCTAAAATCATTGGATGCGATGGTGATCCGAAGCTGAGTTGGTAGATGCAGCACTCGGATCCTCGCTAATGCAAACAGGAGGCGTCTAAACTCCTACAGACGCCTCCTGCTGCATTAGAATGTTAATGACACAAAATTGCACGGCCGCTTCCTTGCAGCTGTGCAATTCTATACAAATATGAAATCAGGCCCCAAGATCCAAGGTGTAGGTTTGTGTGCAGGAGCACAGGATTGGATTAGACAATGGATGGGAAGACATGTTCCAGTTACATAGTGATGTAACACAAGGGTCTACTATGGTATTCCAGTGCTCGGGATCCCAGCGTCCAGCATACAGGTACTGGGATCCGGACCGCCGGTATACCAGCAGCAAGTGCTCGCTGCGCTCTCCACACTGCGGGCACGGTGGTGGGCTACGTGCACCACGCTATTTATTCTCCCTCCAGGGGTGTCGTGGATACCCCAAGAGGGAAAATAGTTGTTGGTATGCCGGCTGTCGGGAATCCGGCGTCAGTATGCTGAGTGTTGGGATCCCGACAGCCGGCATATTAAGTGCCACCTGTAACACAAGGCACATTGCTATGTAAGAACAGAGGCAAACATTTTGCCCTTCACTACGTATAAATGTCCATTAGAGGCAGATTAATTACTGAAACAGCAGAGAAAAAGAGGAAGATGACTGTCTGTGCCTGATCTTCCTTATCATGACTGTCTGATAAAGCATCACAAACAGATGGGAGCCAGCAGACAGTACACTTTAATACACTTTACGTATTTATTGCTAATGAAGTAGAGGTTTTGGCATGTTGTTCTCTGACAGAAATAAAGTGGGCAGTTCAGCCCCCCAGCTCCTACATAGGTGTAAATTACTTGAAATGCATATACACTATTATCTACAGTAGATCTTTTTATTAATACAATATACAGTATGTAGTGTCCCCTTGTGGTGAGTGTATGACGCCTCTCCTGAGAGGAGTCTAAATAATTCTGATGTCTCTTATGGGCAGATTTATTAACATTATTTTCTTTTCACACCCTTTTCACATCGTGTTAGTATCACCTGAATATATTAAAGAGCTTTGGAGCATTTTTCATGAAAAACTGATCCAGACCCTTTAATTATCTTTTTTTTTTTTGGTAACCAGATTGCATTTCCCATACTTATAATGGGAAATGCGATCCGGCCGATGCTGATGACTGGTAGCCCTCCAGGAGCACCGATCCCTGAGTATGATCAGCAGTTGGGGGGCTCGCGGTGCGGACGTCATGACGGGGGCGCCCGGTGGCTGTGGTAGAGGTGATGTCATCGTCGGCGCATGCGCAGCACATATTCAGGGTATTTTTTGCAAAACACCCCCCGATTTGGCTACGGAGTGACATTGCAGGGACGGAGCTTTCTCACAAGAATGATATGAAATCAATTATCACACTGTGGATTGGAGCGATTTTATCACATCACATCCTGATGGCAGATAAAAACCACTTGGCCCATACCCTTACACACTAGGGTAAAATTTTTTGATGGGAGTCAATTAACCTACCTGTATATTTTTGCATTGCAGCAGCCAGAGAAAACCCACGCAAGCAAGTGGAGAATATACAAACTCCACACAGTTAGCGCCATATTGGGAATCGAGCCTGTGACCTCAGTGCTGTGAGGCAGTAATGCTAACCATTACACTATGCATACTGCCCCTTTGATTTAAGCAAAGCTGATTTTTAAAATATGTGTCAGGGGGCCTAATTCAGAGTTGATCGCAGCAGCAAATTTGTTAGCAGTTGGGCAAAACCATGTGCACTGCAGGGGGGAAGGGGGGGGGGCAGATATAACATGTGCAGATAGAGTAAGATTTGGGTGGGGTGTGTTCAAACTGAAATCTAAATTGCAGTGTACAAATAAAGCAGCCAGTACTTACCCAGCACAGAAACAATATAACCCACCCAAATCTAACTCACTCAAATTTTATATCTGCCCCCCCCCCCCCCCCCCCGCTGCAGTGCACATGGTTTTGCCCAGCTACTATCAAATTTGCTGCTGCGGTCAACTCTGAATTACCCCCAGTGTGCGGTATGGATGGTGGGGGTCATTCCGAGTTGATCGCTCGCTAGCTACTTTTAACAACCGTGCAATCGCATCATCGCCGCCCACCGGGGAGTGTATTTTCGCTTTGCAGAAGTGCCTGCAAAATCACTTTGTGCAAAACAAGACCAGCCTTGAACATACTCTTCGGGGTATATTTACTAAAATTTGTATTTTTCTGAATGAGGTTAAAGTTCAAACACGAATGACATCGAATGTGTGAAATTGCAACTTTTTGAATTTTTTACGCCTCATTTACTATGCTGTCGTATTCTGCATTTTCGAGTTTTCCAATGTCGATGTCATTCGTATTTTCGGCCACTGTTTTACGGGAGTGAATAGTAAAACACTGCCGACATTAACACAATGAATCTCTGCCGGATCTGTGAGATCCGTGCAGGGCTTCTTTGTGCACCTTTAAAAAAAAAATAAAGTGTTCAAAATCAAGAAAAAAAATTGCGTGGGGTCCCCCCTCCTAAGCAAAACCAGCCTCGGGCTCTTTGAGCCGGTCCTGGTTGAAAAAATATGGGGGGAAAATTGACTGGGGATACCCCATATTTAAACAACCAGCACCGGGCTCTGCGCCTAGTCCTGGTACAAAAAATACGGGGGACAAAATGCGTAGGGGTCCCCGTATTTTTTGAACCAGCACCGGGCTCCACTAGTCAGAGAGATAATGCCACAGCCGGGGGACACTTTTATCTTGGTCCCTGCGGCCCTGGCATTAAATCACTAACTAGTCACCCCTGGCCGGGGTACCCTGGAGGAGTGGGGACCCCTTAAATCAAGTGGTCCCCCCCTCCAGCCACCCAAGGGCCAGGGGTGAAGCCCGAGGCTGTCCCCCCCATCCAAGGGCGGCAGATGGGGGACTGATAGCCAAGTGAAAAAAGAAGAATATTGTTTTTTGTAGCAGTACTACAAGTCCCAGCAAGCCTCCCCCGCAAGCTGGTACTTGGAGAACCACAAGTACCAGCATGCGGTGGAAAAACGGGCCCACTGGTACCTGTAGTACTACTACAAAAAAATACCCAAATAAAAACAGAACTCACACAACTTGAAAGTAAAACTTCATTACATACATGCACACCTACATACATACATACTTACCTATGTTCACACGAGGGTCGTCCACTTCTCCATGTAGAATCCACGGGGTACCTGTGAAAAAAATTATACTCACATAATCCAGTGTAGTTTGTGTCCTCTTTATAATCCACGTACTTTGCAAAAAAACAAACCGGAAACCCGAACCACGCACTGAAAGGGGTCCCATGTTTACACATGGGACCCCTTTCCCCGACTGCCGGGACCCCCCTGACTCCTGTCAAAGAGGGTCCCTTCAGCCAATCAGGGAGCGCCACGTCGTGGCACTCTCCTGATTGGCTGTGCGCTCCTGAGCTGTCAGTCAGGCTGCGCACGGCAGAGATACAATGTAGCGCATAGGCGCTCAATTGTATCCAATGGTGGGAACATTGCGGTCAGCGGTTGACCGCTAGTAACCTCAACCGCTGACCGCACAGTTCCCACCATTTCAGTGCGTGGTTCAGGTTTCCGGTTTGTTTTTTTGCAAAGTACGTGGATTATAAAGAGGACACAAGCTACACTGGATTATGTGAGTATAATTTTTTTTCACAGGTACCCCGTGGATTCTACATGGAGAAGTGGACCGACCCTCGTGTGAACATAGGTAAGTATGTATGTATGTATGTATGTATGTAGGTGTGCATGTATGTAATAAAGTTTTACTTTCAAGGTGTGTGAGTTCTGTTTTTATTTGGGTATTTTTTTTTTGTAGTAGTACTACAGGTACCAGTGGGCACGTTTTTCCACCGCATGCTGGTACTTGAGGTTCTCCAAGTGCCAGCTTGCGGGGGAGGCTTGCTGGGACTTGTAGTACTGCTACAAAAAACAATATTCTTCTTTTTTCACTTGGCTATCAGCCCCCCATCTGCCGCCCTTGGATGGGGGGGACAGCCTCGGGCTTCACCCCTGGCCCTTGGGTGGCTGGAGGGGGGGGACCACTTGATTTAACGGGTCCCCACTTCTCCAGGGTACCGCGGCCAGGGGTGACTAGTTAGTGATTTAATGCCAGGGCCGCAGGGACCAAGATAAAAGTGTCCCCCGGCTGTGGCATTATCTCTCTGACTAGTGGAGCCCGGTGCTGGTTCAAAAAATACGGGGGACCCCTACGTTTTTTGTCCCCCGTATTTTTTGCACCAGGACCGGACGCAGAGCCCGGTGCTGGTTGTTTAAATATGGGGGAACCCCAGTAATTCCCCCCCCCCATATTTTTACAACCAGGACCGGCTCAAAGAGTCTGAGGCTGGTTTTGCTTAGGAGGGGGGACCCCACACATTTTATTTTTTTTTTAACCCTTTCACACCCCTTCCCACTGATAAACATGCACGGATCTCATGGATCCGTGCATGACTATCAGAACACGGTAAAAAAAAGCAGGTCTATTTTAAAACTGCTTTTTTTTTACGAATTGTAATTTTTCACGGCAGTGTTTGGCTATTGCCGTCAGTGTTTGTGAAATAGAATTTTTAGTAAATTACCGAGTTGTATGAAATAACAGGCGTATTTGACCGATGGTGTATTCATTCGTATTTTTTTTCTTTGACTTCCAAAAAAATACGAATGCCCTCATCACTGCCGAGATTTTAGTTTAGTAAATTCCCGAGATCACACTTTGAAGAAAAAACACAAAATCGGGAGCTTAGTAAATATACCCCTTTGTGTGCGTTGATTCTAATGACGGAGGGATGGCTTTTGACGTCACACACCCGCCCAGCGTTCGCCTAGCCATGTCTGCGTTTTCCCCGACACGCCTGCATTTTTCTAAGCACTCCCTGAAAACGGTCAGTTGACACCCAGAAACGCCCCCTTCATGTCAATCTTCCTGCGTTCGGCCGTGCGACTGAAAGCTTCGCTAGAACCTGTGCAAAACCACAACGGACTTTGTACCCGTACGTCGTGCGTGCACATTGCGGTGCATATGCATGCGCAGATTAGCTTTTTTTCTGCGGATCGCTGCAATGCGAACAACGGCAGCTAGCGATGAACTCGGAATGATCCCCCCCGTGTGCGGTCTATTGCCGACCACTACTCGAATACGTAAAGGGGGCAGGCAATTTCTCCAGGTGCTCTCAAAACAATTCTGCATGAATGGATTTTCCCATCTCCCCATCACTATCCTTGTTTGGGGCAAACATTTTCTATTTGTTTCATATGAACTGGGTGGAGGCAGCCCTGGAAAAGGAACATAAGGTGCATTTTTTTAATATGTGGGAAAGCCATTACAAACTCATTCACAACTGCATACACATTCACAGCCTATATGAAAAAAATGAGGAACATCAGGGCTAAGGGTTGGTCTATGGATACGTAGACTGGCCACAACAGTGGCGACTCAGACGCCATGTTTTTGTATGTACGAGCTTGCAGCTGACGGCATATACACTCTTTGAAAACAGCCATGACACCCCTGCATTTTCCCAATTACTCTCCCTAAACTCTCTATGAACACCTCCAAACAGTCTCATTGTGAGCGAGATCGCAGCGTCACCTTTGCGCATGCACATTGCGATCGTGGCACATGCGCAGTCTGCCAATAATCACTCTGTTGTGTGATAATCTGCCATTGTGTATAAGCATGAATTAGGCCTAATGTCCATCTCTTTGAGTGGATGCTGGTTAAGGAATTTATATGGGGGTGCAGGTGAAGCACTAGCTTTTCTTTTTGCAACTATAGATACTTGGAATTCTGAGTAAGACCATATCTTCCATATACATCATCTGTCTGTACTGCACGTGCACAGGAAAGCCCCAAGCCTTTTCTACGCTTATAAGGGATCATAGGTGGTCATTCCGAGTTGTTCGCTCGGTAATTTTCTTCGCATCGCAGCGATTTTCTGCTAACTGCGCATGCGCAATGTTCGCACTGCGACTGCGCCAAGTAAATTTGCTATGAAGATTGGTATTTTACTCACGGCATTACGAGGTTTTTTCTTCGTACTGGAGATCGGAGTGTGATTGACAGGAAGTGGGTGTTTCTGGGCGGAAACTGGCTGTTTTATGGGAGTGTGTGAAAAAACGCTACCGTTTCTGGGAAAAACGCGGGAGTGGCTGGAGAAACGGGGGAGTGTTTAGGTGAACGCTGGGTGTGTTTGTGACGTCAAACCAGGAACGACAAGCACTGAACTGATCGCACTGGAAGAGTAAGTCTCGAGCTACTCAGAAACTGCACAGAGAAGTCTTTTCGCAATATTGCGAATCTTTCGTTCGCAATTTTGAGAAGCTAAGATTCACTCCCAGTAGGCGGCGGCTTAGCGAAATGCAATTTCGGTGCATGAGCAGTTTGCCAAAATGCATGTTTACATCACACAATAAGATTTGCAGACAACTCTAAGTGAGACCCAACGTGTTAAATTACAGAATGCAAAAAATTATTTTAGAAGTAAGTAAATGCCTAATCATTTAATCAGAATCAGCTGAGGAGCTGACGCCCATTATTTCCATCAGCTGTGTGTTCACCGCCTCACCTGCTTCATCTGTACGGCACTTCTGCATGGGCAAGAACATCTATATACCTACACTAGTCCATACAACCTGGGATGGCAGAAAATACAGAGAGCTTCGTCTAGGTGTTTAACCTCAGGGCACCCCACCAGCCGGGTGCTATAGAGGACACACCACAACATATTCATGCAAACAGGTGGTACACATACCTCCCAACATGACCCTCTCCAGGAGGGACACAATGCTCTGCTTCTGGACTTTTTTCTTAATGTGTGATTGCCAGCACCTGTTTTGAACAGGTAAATGAATAAAGAAAGGTGTTTCAGCACAGGTGATGACAATCACAAATTAAGAGGTAAGTCCAGGAGCAGAGCAGAATTGGCAGCTGTATACCAGCAGTGGGCATATGTAGGGGCACAAGAATAAAACATGTTTTTGTAGAGTTTACTGGTGCTCTATAAACATTATCAAGTTAATTACAATGAATAGGGGAGGGACACATGAGGGTGGTGAATGAAAATTATGATTGACTGAAACAATCAAGTGCTAACTGATGTGAATACTGAAATATCTCTCACCTCCTATTCATGTTTTCTCAGTTCAGCTCAAGATTTGGGTCAGCAAAGAGAGGCTTGCACTGTGGAGACCTGACTGTACCTGGCCTGTGGACAGAAAACAGGGGCTTCAGAATACCATCTTTACTGTATGAAATGACTTTAGGAGGTCAGTTAGCAGAAGATTGCAAACGTCAGAGTGGGAGAGAATGAGGGCATGCAAGCAAATTTCAGCTCAATTGTGATAAATAAACAATTATGTTCAGCCAGAATGAATGTGACAAAAGAGGGCTCAAAAGGAGGATATTGTGAAAAAAAAAATATTTACTTAACGTAAAGAAAATACAACATCCTTGGTAACAGGGAACAACATAATGAATAATGACAGCTATAAATAGGGTATATACTGTATAAGTGTTTCTATCCCACTTCTGGGAATGCGCCAGGCATGTAACGTTCCTGTTCTCCTATTTACTTGAAGAAAATAAAGACGTACTACATGGCTACATGAATACAGGTTGGTCAGCAGGGAGATAGATGTGTATGTTGAGGGGTGTGTGTGTGTGTGTGTGTGTGTGTGTGTGTGTGTGTGCGTGTGTGTGAATACATTAAATGAATAACTTGTGTGTACTGTAGTATGCAGTACGTAGACAGAGCTACATTGTATTAAGCTCCTGAAATACAACACAAGAACTTTTCCAGCAATGTGAATGTCATTATCAGTTTAAAAAGAATTCTGTGAAAATTCAACTGATAAAATAAATTGCCTGGTGTGAGATGCTGGTAACACGCTCACTCACAAGAGACCATAAGTATGCCCATTTTAATGCATACGATACAGTTGAACTATTAGGGTTTATAATGGGTGCACAGTGTGCGGTGCAGGGGTGCCCACACTGCTCAACCATGCACCCATACATAGTAGTATTTACCACTCTGCCATCTCCAGAGTCCCCATTTTCACAGTGATTTGCATACCACCCAACATGACCCTCTCCAGGAGGGACAGAATGCTCTGCTCCTGGGCTTCCCTCTTAATGTATGATTGCCGGCACCTGTGCTGAAACACCTTTCTTATCCACTAACCTGTTCAACACAGGTGCTGGCAATCATACATTAAGAGAAAAGTGCAGAAGCAGAGCATTCTGTCCCTCCTGGAGAGGGTCATGTTGGGAGGTATGGATTTGTGCATGCAGAGTAGAGTTGTCCCCGGTAACAATGCTGGACTCCATGTTCCCAGAGACCTGCGCATGCACAGTAGAGTCTGACACAAAGCCAGAGTCTACTGCCAGATAGGAGGGGAGTCCTCAAGGAGCCTGCACACAGAATGCTCTCCTCTCGGTGTTGCTGCAGGAGAGGTGCAGACACAGTGGCATTTCCCCACATTACAAAGCACACATTGTCACAATGCCAAAACTAGCACTGTCTGTTACTCCACTGCTGAGAGGTCACGTCTGCTGCTGCCTCCTCTGTGCATTTTAGGGGCACCAGCTAAAATATTACCTAGGGAACCAAACTGGCCAGGGTCAACTCTGCCAAAGTATAAATATATATCCTGCTCGTTTTATTGTGTTTACTATGTGTGCTGAATTGCAGTTTAAAAGAAGTGAGGGTGATAGTTTGTGCCTAGGTTCACCAAACTATGATATTAAATAAATACTTTTTTTGCAGGGAAAAACCTCTTGAGATCGTGACTCTAATGTCAAACAGACCGAGTAGGGTATCAGACTGACATGAGTCTCGCTTTAGTACTCTGTGCTGTAGGAGGAACCTGTTCATTCCACCATCTATTTTCATTCCCCTCCTGACATCACAACACTGACTGTGTCACATTCTAACAAACATAATCACACGATTGGAAAGGTCACTGCCACAATGTCCATAATTAGGCGCTCATTTATACCCATGAGGGCATTTGTTTAGGATTTATCTGGGCTTGTGTATAATTTGCCAAACTGGAGATCTTCGCTAATGCACTTCTGCAATGTCTCATATGTCAATCAGATACCGAGAAGCAGCATTTTATACACTGACCTACAAATCATACACAATTTTTGCTTTAAACAAATAAAGTAACTGTGGGTCGGATGTACTAAGGATAAAAATGCATCCAGAACTCAGAAAATGCTGCTTTCTGAGTACTGGCCACATTTCAATATGTGCCAAGCTCCGGTATGTGGTAGATTCTGGAGCAGCCATCTGTAGATGCTTTGCTCAACAGAAGTGTATGGGGTTCTTTTTCACATTTGTTTCTGAGAGGGATATAATCAGATCCCTCCCAGTGCCCCCTGCAGAGCTTTCATCAAACTGCGCATGTGCAGAAGAACTCCCAGAAATAACCCGGAACTCTTGTGATCACAAAAGACAGCTCTTATCGGGAGATCTGCTCTTTGCTATCTCTAATAGTATGTACTCAATAAGTGGCAGGATGTATCGCCACCCATATGCAATGTGTAGTACATCTCACCATCTAGCTCCATCAAGTCAGCTATATTGTCTGAAACCAAGGCTTGACTTTGTTCAGCACATTATCGGGCTGATTCGGTGTCGTATGCAAAAGAGAATGCAGTAATATGTAGTATCCGTCTCCCGTGTTTGACTTTATGCAGATGGCATACAAACTCCTCCCCTTGTGTACATTTCTATGGCTGAATATACAAGGTATGAGATGCCCACTGTTAGCACCCATACACAGTAGGTACGTCCTTATACACCACAATCGGTCGCAACTAGAGATGTGAGCGGACCCTCGTCTTTTGGTTTTAATTCTGATTCATCATATTATGGTTTTGGCAAAACCACCCTCAAGTGATGAATTTGGATTTCAGTTTGGTTTAACCACTTAACTGGCATGGTCAGATCACATGCAACCGTGCCGCCCCACTGTGTCCCCAGTTTGTGACAAGGAGATCCGTTCAGCAGATATGCATAATATCATATTAAAATATTTAAAAAATACTTTTTAAACTATATTACATACAAAATGTAAAAAAAAAACGATTTTGAAGGGAAACATTGTCTGTTAAGCGGTTAAAATCGATAAAAAAAATCAATTAAAAAAAACAGCTAAAGTCATGTTATTTTTGTAATCCCAAAACACAAAATTTGGATTTAAAATCCAGATTCCGAACCGCGGAAGATCCAAATGGGGACTCATAGAAACATAGAAACATAGACTTTGACGGCAGATAAGAACCACTTGGCCCATCTAGTCTGCCCATTTTTTTTTTATCCTTTAGGCAATCTCAACCCTTTTTGAACCTTAATTCTTTGTAAGGTTCAAAACTCGGTTTTGCATTTTACATTCGTGCCAGAAATGTACTTGGCTTTTATAATAGAGGTGACCCCATCAGATGCTTAAGGTAGTACTGTTCAGGGGGAAACAGAATTACTTTTATCCTGTCACAATTACTGTATTACAGGGGCCGAAAATTATTAGTGTGAAATTGACTAAGTGGTAGTGCAGCCATTCTCCGTCATAGACCTTCCTCTATAATAGTCATTTATAAGCTGCAGCAGCCTACTGGTCTGCTATCAGTCAGCGTTCCTACAATCTGATTGGCTGCAGGTTATTATGTGCCTGTCCACTATTGTCACGTCAAATCTGAGGACGTAAAAGATAACTAGTAGATGAAGAATCGTAACAAACGTGGTTCTTGACAATCTAAGAAGTGCTATTTACCATTAGTAGATATGGGAGATTGATGTTAGAAAAGACATCTGTAGTTACTGTACATGTCTAATGATAATTGTGATCAGTGTCTTTCTAACCAACAGCTTTAGGAAACGAGTTACAGCTTTAAAGAGCATCCATCACACATTGGTGACAACCATTTTAGTTGCCAATGGGGCCATAGGATACATTCTAAAGAATATTAGTTAAGCCTACAAGATTGGTTGGCTCTGTAATACTGAGCTCATGGTTTAAGATATGTTTGAATAACCTACAGTAATTGCTTCTGATCAAATTGATATGTGCTTACTGCTTTAAGAAAGGAAATGTACTGTACTGATATTCCCATTAATACAGTAGATATATCAGCACAGATAAAAAAAAATATATGTTTTGTTCTTGCATCAAGCATGGCAGGACACTTTGGTCTTTTTCGTACAGATTAAGATCCAGTTTTACAGCCACCCATAGTGGATGCAATTACATTGGCAGTCAGTCCTCAGCCTGTTCAATTACAACAGGACAGTCAGCTCCTGGCGCTGACCAGCGGTTAACCACCGAGCGCGGTAGAGATCATTAATAAGGCAAAATGAATTCTCTGGTCTGGGCTCAGGTCGGATAACAATCTACATCCTCGAGTTTCCCATAATTCAGCATAATTGTCAGTTTGGTATTCCGGACAGGCTCCAGGCCAAGCCTGCATGAAGCATAAATTACTTGCCTTTATCTCTACAGAATGGAGTTAGAAAATGTAATTATGGGCATTGCTTGTTGTATAAAGAAGGGCTGCTCTCTGTATCACCTTGGAGATGGGCAGCAAAAGGGTCAGCAAGGGCCACCGCCTCGGCCACCTTCACCCCTCTCATAAATATTCAGCTCGGATATGCTGATCGTGCATAATTGGGCACTCATTTATACCCATGAGGAACTTTGTTTATAATTAATCTATGCTTGTGTATAATTTGCCAAACTGGAGATCTTCGCTAATGCACTTTTGCTATGTATCCAATGTCACTCAGATTCTGAGAAGCAGCTTTTTATACATTGACCTACAAATCTCACACTTGTTATTAAACTGCACAAGGTGACTGTACGTGAAAACCATCTCGCTCCACCTAGTCAGCCATGTTGACTGAAACCAGGCTTTGATGCCAAATTCTGTGCTGCACATAATTATCTATATAACTTTCCAGTGTGTGGTTGCATTATTGTACTTGTGCCAAAAATGTACTCAGCTTTTACCATCAAGCCCGCCCAGTTACTGTAGATGCCTAACAGGGCAGCAAGGCGCCCTAAGATGGCCCCACCCCCTGAGCTTATCACATCATGCCAATGTGGCGGGGCCGCCAGCACAGAGAAGTACTGCACTGCCGGAGCTTACTCAGCATGCTTTGGGTGGCTGCGCCGGCTGCAGGGTGTGTGCCGCACAGAATTACCAGGGCAACAAAAATAAACAAATCTTTCTGATGATATCATACATTATAATGACGGTTATAGCTAAAAAAAAAAAAAAAAAACACAGAGGGAAACTAGAAGCATAAAGCAGTTTATTTAATAAAAGTTACAGGATAGAAAAACTTTTATTTTGAAAGACAAACTACTCTACCGGATGTAGAATGAGGTGTTATTAGATTGTTTAAAAAAAAAATGGGGTCCATTCATTGAATTCCTGTACTCTTCTACTCAGCAACACATTCAGCTTATTTAAAAACACTGACTGGTACCCCTATCGTAACGTTTTCTAGTCAACGCCTTTGTCTTTTGAGTATTTCTTCAATATTTTTCATTTCCCCTTGTCTTTACTCATAATACTGTTTGGTTTTTGCTTATTTGTAGGACTATATAAATCCTATCATTCTCCTCATTTTCTTGTGTCATCGAACTGTTGAATATACATGCGATAGTGGTGAAATGTGTTTTTGTTCTTCTGTATACAAGATTCATTGGCTGGCCTATATTGCACCTTTGTCTTTTCTTTGTATCGATATTGTACAAACCCTTAGTGCATAGTTTGGGGTCTATTCATGAAACAGTGAAAGGTGTAGAGAAAGTAAGCCAGTGGAGAAGTTGCCCATGGCAACCAATCAGCATTGAAGTAACATCTATAATTTGCATGCTATAAAATTATACAGACCGGCTTATTGGTTGCCATGGGCAACTTCTCCACTGGCTCACTTCTCCTCTCTTTTCACTACTTTATAAATAGACCATTTTTTGTGTACAGTATGTATATTGTACAGTATGGTTTGTTTCTTGAAAATCTAATAAAATATATTTACAAAAAAAAGGTTAAAGGAGAGCATTTATAAGAATACATTAAAGCCATCTGGCTGCGGACTACCATCTTAATTCATGTGGTTCTAGAAAACTGTCTTAACCAACATTGCAGTCTCTTATGAAGGCTAAAACCATGCCGTAGCAGATATTATTTTTCACTTGGTTTAGGTTATCGGGGCAATGTAAAAAATATGTAACACAGGAAAATCAGAGATAACTCCAGAATTAAGCATCCAAATGCTGTAGATCGCAGTTCCCACAAATCTCAAAGCTTAGCTTTTTCAGAGTTTGGCTTTGTTAGCTAATGACATCAGAAGATGGCATTAACATCTCTTTCCCTATGGGAAGAGCATTGCTGGAAAGTTATCTTCTGATACCTCTCCAGAATCCTCTATGCTCCTCCCCTCAGGGGCACCGACAGCTGTGTTGGGCCCGGTACATGAAGGGGGTGTGGCCAATGGGGGAGGTGTGGCCAGACCCCCTCCTTACTGGGGGTGCCAGTTTCTGATATGGTGGGTGGTGGCAGAGGACAGTGGGTGTGATCACTCACCCACACAGGGAGAGAGGACTGACTGCCGCTGCCTCTCTTGCCAGCCTAGCACACAGCACTGGGCAGTGTGTGCTGAGCTGAGGAGAGAGGCTGCTGCAGCAGCAGCAGCAGCAGCAGCAGTCAGTTCTCTCTCTCTCTGACTGAAGTACAGCTCTTAGCAACAGGGAGGGGGAAGGGGGGGAATCGGGATCTGGGCCTGCAACAGACCTATGCCTGGGCAAAGAGTACCTGAAGAATTTCGTATCGCTGCAACATGTGGTGATAAGAGATGATAGGTTGCAAGCCCCACTGCCGCCAATGATAAATAGACCACTCTGATTGAAGAAGATTGCAAAAGAAGGCACCATTCTGACTCATATCATTTCAGTAACTTACAAGGGCTTTCAAAAAGCAGACAAAAAATATGGCGATAATAATATTAAAAAAAAGAAAACTACAGTGAAGTGAGAAGAAAAAAAATCTCAAACCTTAACTCACTGGGGAAAAAAAGCTTACACGTATCATAAATCAACTAGGCTTACTCAGGAAAAAATCCCATTAACCAGTAGTTCATTTATTCATACAATATTTTATGAATAAAATAAAAAGTAGCAACTCTGACAGTTTATTGGCTAAGACCACTCATCTCTCTGTGCAGACAGTCTTATTAATGACCCCCAGTACCATTGGTCTGTCACAAGTATTCTCTGTTTAAATTGATATAAAATTTCAGACCTCATATTTTTGTGCATCTTATATTCATCTGTATGAAACAATAAGACATGACATATAAAAGTAAAATGAAGATTTTTTTTAGGATGGTTATACATTTAGAACCTACAGTAGAATACATATACACATACTGTAGTTGCTGACTTTACCTTATGATGAGCAGGATGCACTAAAGGAAAAATGTGGTAAAAACCTTGTTTCTGTGGTATTTACTGCATTTCCATATACCCTAAGCCCAGGTAGCATATGAAATGCTATGCTACAGTTTTGTTCCTAGAAAATACTGTAACCTAGCACTTCGTATGCTGATACAGCCGCATACACAGAATACAGGCATGCTGTATCACTTTAATCAGCAGATTCTGCTTGTGCGTCTTATTTGCATGGCGATGCAACGCAAGTAAGACTCATTTTCAGCAAATAAAAACACCTAGCGCTCACTCACGCCAAGCATCTCCCACTGCGTGGCGTATTGAGGCAAGATGTATGAGGTCACATCTGTATAACACTCACTACTTATTGCTCTCACTTATCACACAAATATGACCATATTACACAGCGTTGTGTCTATGGATGGGAATCGAACTTATAAAAGTAAAAAATGTGGTAAACCCTCCAAAAAAGATTATCGCTTGCTGCAATACATATGAATCCCAAAATGTATCAAACATAGGATTCTATAAGGGATAGTTGTGCTTTCCGGAGATTGCTGCATACAGACCCCAACTATACAGTAGCTAAATGGCATTGGCTACAAAATCCTATAGGTTTCTATTCGCAAAACTGAAAAGAAAAGGATCCGGTGGGTGCCCACATGTATTTGGACTCCCAGGTCATAAACCCATGAGTACAGTATGTACTTCACCAGGGCTGTTCTACAATGGAAGAGCTGCCCCAGTGGGTAAGTACTGCCAACCCGTGTGGCTCCAGAGGTGGGGTGCAGCCCAATCCAAAGTAGGAGAGCCACACCAATTGCCACCAACTGTCATCCCAAACTGATTCACTGGCAGTTGGTGTGGCTCCCCTATTTGAACTTTGGACTGCGCTGCAGCCTCACCTTTGGAGCCGACACTAAAGCCAATCAAAAATGGCAGTATGCAGGGGAATAGGAGTGCAATGTATCGCAATTTATTTGTGAAGATGTATACAACCCACCCTATATATGTGAGTCCAGATTCTAATGAAATGGGGCTGTTGTCTTGGTTACCAGAATTTGAGAGGTACATCCTGCTCACCAATTCTGTAGAGATATATTTGAGGAGGAGCTTGAGGATGGCCTGGAGCTTCAGAAGTTCCAGGCACAGCCCTGGGGAACATGACATGCCCACAATGTTGGTCCAACATGCTCCTTTCTCTGAAGGGATGTGGCATTCTGTTTACAAAGTCTTGAATGTCCAGATTATGAATAAAGGGTCTGAGATGGACACAAATCCAAATTCGGACGGATCTCAGGGATATCTGCAAACTGCTCATGCCAACTGCGCATTTTCAGCATCTCGCATAAGCACACAGATGGAGCCTGAAAGAGCGGGTGGACTGATTCCTCTACTGACGGAACACACTATCCATAAAATGACCTTTTTTGGTCGGGTTTGGTTACACTGAATACAGTAAGCAGTCTGCCCTATGCAGTACTGTATGAATTGCAGCTCTGTACCCAGATTTTGTTACATCAAGGGTAGATACAGTACAATACACGTTAACATGTTTCCTACCAGAGGCACCATATTAAAGCCATATTATTCTACTCTGTGTTTTTTGTTTCAAGCAATAATTTGCCATCCGAGAAAAATCAGGCTTTATGCATTCTACACAGATCTGCTCGATTTTCTGCTCAGCTTCGTGCAAAATAGAAGTCTGTCACAAAGAGCATATCAACTTTGCATGAACCAGTAAACATGAGACGCGTTACAGAATGATGATCAGACACAGATTTACCAGAGATGGAAAACAGGCTACAAGTGTAGGAAGACACTGATGTGAAAATAGGAATACACATTAATGCAACTACAGTCATTTAAATCCAGTACATGTGTTTTGTGCTTAGTGGAAGAAGAATGCAAATAAAAATGTCATCTGTCAATGCAGTTTCTAAGGACTTGTATCATTGTATGACCCATGTTGTCTGTTTGGAGTGCCTGGAATTTGGGATAGACATCGGTAACCAATGGTTTGCAAGTATCAATGTTTTTTGCCAGATGGTGATGGATTTTCAATTAGATCACCTGACAGATATGGTTGCCAACATTGCTTGCATTGTTCCGATGTGATGTTTATCCTGCTGCGTACACCATAAAGGTTAGTGGCAGAGGGGCCCATACCGCATCAAGCAGGGGGGCCCATACTGTACACCCTGCGCCCATTATTTCAATACTTACCTCTCCGGAGTCCCTTAGTGGTGGCAGCGACGCTGAGCAGTAGGTGGTGTGTAGGTCTCTGGAAAAATGGTGTGGTGGCCATTCTCCTGCCATTTTGAGAATGTGCAGTAGGGAAAATCACCCACAAAATGGCCTTTTCCAGGAGATCTGTGCACCACCTACTGCTCAGATTCACTGCCTCTGGCTGCTAGAGGTGGGGGATGGAGGAGTGGCGGACAGAGACTATATACAGATAGAGCCTAATTCTGACCTGATCGCAGCAGCAAAATTGTTCTCTAATGGGTAAACCATGTGCACTGCAGGTGGGGCAGATATAACATTTGCAGAGAGAGTTAGATTTGGGTGGGTTATTTTGTTTCTGAGCAGGGTAAATACTGGCTGCTTTATTTTTACACTGCAATTTAGATTTCAGTTTGAACACACCACACCCAAATCTAACTCTCTCTGCACATGTTATGTCTACCCCCCCCCCCCCCTGCAGTGCACATGGTTTTGCCCATTAGAGAACAATTTTGATGCTGCGATCAGGTCTGAATTAGACCTATAGTCTCCTCTCTTAATGTTCCCCTGAAACATATCTGACAACAGTAGTACAAAGAGAAAAAGCGATAGATGGGTGCATTAGATGTGCTGTGATTGATCATAGCCAATCAGTTTCTGTCAGTTTGCTAGTCAGTCAAGTTTTAAAAGGAAAAAACAAAAGTCTTATTGGTTGCTATGGGTTATTCCCACTTATTGTCCAGCATCCCCGTGCACTAGTTTTCCTAAACATTCCCAATGTGTTACCTATAATGGATGCTATTTTCTATGAACGTCCCAGTAGAAGTGGGATAAAATAACACACTGTGTGTTCTTGCTTGTCCTAAATCCCATGTTTGCTGAAGAGTCTTGTTAAATCAAAACCCTTGTCTCTAGGCTGTTAAAGATGAATCTCAACTCATTGAGAAAGACAAGAGATGACAAACGGCTTGTGCTCTGCTATTTTCATAATAGCCATAAATTTCCCTGAGAACATTTCCACCGTATTCACAGTTATAAGGAAATATTGCAGGAAAGTAGGCAGCGCTCATCATTGTAGAGTGAGAATAAGTACATGGACAGCCATGAACAATTACGGTATTTGCTGATATGTTACCAATGCTACAGGATGTAACAACATAAAAGAACCAATATACAGTAATAAGATTCATTTAATGCACTCTAGGTTCCTGCTGTGATGGCAAAAAATCTTCTAGAACACTCCAATCATTGTGCCCTGCGTAGAAACATAAGAGAGGAGAGGGCCCATGTGCAATCTCTGTCTGGGCTCCCCTCTTTTCCAGCCAGCAGCTCTCTAGTGAGCACTAGTAGACTCTGGCACTGTGACAGAGAAGGGATGGCCATTGACCATCGATGATTCAAAATCAACCAGGAGTTTTTATTTTCTTCTACAATGTTTTGGGACACAGAGCACTGCTCCACTCTGACTCTTATGAAGCCCCGCCCCTAGTCACTGATTGGGCCAAAGTCCTCCTCATAGTAAAGCAGGGATGACCATCGGTGGGTGAAACCATTGATGGTTCCCTAGAAGATGGTTTTATTCCATCAATGTTAGCCATCAATGGTACCATCGAGTAGAGCTTCAGCATAACGGGTGTCATCACAGCTCAACAGCCGGTGAGCGTATGTAAGCACTGGGTAGTGGGGTCTGAACACTGGAATTGTGGATCGCATGTAATTGCAGGTATCGCTGGAGACTGTGATGCTCTAACACATCAAAAACAAGTTGGCCCCTACACATTCTCAGTAGAGATCTTGGCAGCCACCTTGGGATAGGGCAAGAAGCCTCCCTGAAGAGCAGGAAGACTGGATGTATTTGCTGTATCACACTACTCTTTCAACAGCATCTACTGTATATTGTTCTAGAGGAAGACTGTATGATCCTAAAGGTTGACTTCATCAAAAGTAACTAACATCTCTTTGTTTACTTATTTGGTCCTAGCTGGTACTTGTAATACTGTTTCTCTTACACTTCTGCCAGTTACATTCTGTTGTTGATTGCAGGAAGCATTGCAGAGATAGGTTTTCTTCCTATACAGTATATCAAATGTTATTCCCTTTCACACATCCGCAGATCCACCAGGACTGGCCGGGAAAGTGGGATGACTATGCTTCCCATTGCTAGTTAGTATTACCCAGCTGCTCTGGTCATACAGTATTTTACTGGTACATTGAGGCAAGACAGAGTTTGGATGGGTACTAAATCTGTGCAACAGAATTGCATGATATGAGCAAATAGGATCCACAACAGTATATTATTTCTATCCCCTATGCTTACACTGCTATAGCTCATCATGAACCGAACTCCACAGTGTTCCATCTACACAAAGTAAGCAAATGGAAATAAATGCTAGTTTCTAGTAGAGATGTGCACCGGAAATTTTTCGGGTTTTGTGTTTTGGTTTTGGGTTCGGTTCCGCGGCCGTGTTTTGGGTTCGAACGCGTTTTGGCAAAACCTCACCGAATTTTTTTTGTCGGATTCGGGTGTGTTTTGGATTCGGGTGTTTTTTTCAAAAAACCCTAAAAAACAGCTTAAATCATAGAATTTGGGGGTCATTTTGATCCAAAAGTATTATTAACCTCAATAACCATAATTTCCACTCATTTTCAGTCTATTCTGAACACCTCACACCTCACAATATTATTTTTAGTCCTAAAATTTGCACCGAGGTCGCTGGATGACTAAGCTCAGCGACCCAAGTGGCCGACACAAACACCTGGCCCATCTAGGAGTGTCACTGCAGTGTCACGCAGGATGGCCCTTCCAAAAAACACTCCACAAACAGCACATGACGCAAAGAAAAAAAGAGGCGCAATGAGGTAGCTGTGTGACTAAGCTCAGCGACCCAAGTGGCCGACACAAACACCTGGCCCATCTAGGAGTGGCACTGCAGTGTCAGGCAGGATGGCCCTTCCAAAAAATACTCCCCAAACAGCACATGACGCAAAGAAGAAAAAAAAGAGGCGCAATGAGGTAGCTGTGTGACTAAGCTCAGCGACCCTAGTGGCCGACACAAACACCTGGCCCATCTAGGAGTGGCACTGCAGTGTCAGGCAGGATGGCCCTTCCAAAAAACACTCCCCAAACAGCACATGATGCAAAGAAAAAAAGAGGCGCAATGAGGTAGCTGTGTGAGTAAGCTCAGTGACCCTAGTGGCCGACACAAACACCTGGCCCATCTAGGAGTGGCACTGCAGTGTCACGCAGGATGGCCCTTCAAAAAAACACTCCCCAAACAGCACATGACGCAAAGAAAAAAAGAGGCGCAATGAGGTAGCTGTGTGACTAAGCTCAGCGACCCAAGTGGCCGACACAAACACCTGGCCCATCTAGGAGTGGCACTGCAGTGTCAGGCAGGATGGCCCTTCCAAAAAATACTCCCCAAACAGCACATGACGCAAAGAAAAAAAGAGGCGCAATGAGGTAGCTGTGTGAGTAAGCTCAGCGACCCAGGTGGCCGACACAAACACCTGGCCCATCTAGGAGTGGCACTGCAGTGTCACGCAGGATGGCCCTTCAAAAAAACACTCCCCAAACAGCACATGACGCAAAGAAAAAAAGAGGCGCAATGAGGTAGCTGTGTGACTAAGCTCAGCGACCCAAGTGGCCGATACAAACACCTGGCCCATCTAGGAGTGGCACTGCAGTGTCAGGCAGGATGGCCCTTCCAAAAAATACTCCCCAAACAGCACATGACGCAAAGAAAAAAGAGGCGCAATGAGGTAGCTGTGTGACTAAGCTCAGCGACCCAAGTGGCCGACACAAACACCTGGCCCATCTAGGAGTGGCACTGCAGTGTCAGGTAGGATGGCCCTTCCAAAAAATACTCCCCAAACAGCACATGACGCAAAGAAAAAAAGAGGCGCAATGAGGTAGCTGTGTGACTAAGCTCAGCGACCCAAGTGGCCGACACAAACACCTGGCCCATCTAGGAGTGGCACTGCAGTGTCAGGCAGGATGGCCCTTCCAAAAAATACTCCCCAAACAGCACATGACGCAAAGAAAAAAAGAGGCGCAATGAGGTAGCTGTGTGACTAAGCTCAGCGACCCAAGTGGCCGACACAAACACCTGGCCCATCTAGGAGTGGCACTGCAGTGTCAGGCAGGATGGCCCTTCCAAAAAATACTCCCCAAACAGCACATGACGCAAAGAAAAAAAGAGGCGCAATGAGGTAGCTGTGTGAGTAAGCTAAGCGACCCTAGTGGCTGACACAAACACCTGGCCCATCTAGGAGTGGCACTGCAGTGTCACGCAGGCTGGCCCTTCCAAAAAACACACCCCAAACAGCACATGACGCAAAGAAAAAAAGAGGCGCAATGAGGTAGCTGTGTGAGTAAGCTAAGCGACCCTAGTGGCCGACACAAACACCTGGCCCATCTAGGAGTGGCACTGCAGTGTCACGCAGGCTGGCCCTTCCAAAATACACTCCCCAAACAGCACATGACGCAAAGAAAAATGAAAGAAAAAAGAGGTGCAAGATGGAATTGTCCTTGGGCCCTCCCACCCACCCTTATGTTGTATAAACAGGACATGCACACTTTAACCAACCCATCATTTCAGTGACAGGGTCTGCCACACGACTGTGACTGAAATGACGGGTTGGTTTGGACCCCCACCAAAAAAGAAGCAATTAATCTCTCCTTGCACAAACTGGCTCTACAGAGGCAAGATGTCCACCTCATCATCATCATCCCCCGATTCATCACCGTGTACATCCCCCTCCTCACAGATTATCAATTCGTCCCCACTGGAATCCACCATCACAGCTCCCTGTGTACTTTGTGGAGGCAATTGCTGCTGGTGAATGTCTCCATGGAGGAATTGATTATAATTCATTTTAATGAACATCATCTTCTCCACATTTTCTGGAAGTAACCTCGTACGCCGATTGCTGACAAGGTGAGCGGCGGCACTAAACACTCTTTCGGAGTACACACTTGTGGGAGGGCAACTTAGGTAGAATAAAGCCAGTTTGTGCAAGGGCCTCCAAATTGCCTCTTTTTCCTGCCAGTATACGTACGGACTGTCTGACGTGCCTACTTGGATGCGGTCACTCATATAATCCACCATTCTTTCAATGGGGAGAGAATCATATGCAGTGACAGTAGACGACATGTCCATAATCGTTGGCAGGTCCTTCAGTCCGGACCAGATGTCAGCATCAGCAGTCGCTCCAGACTGCCCTGCATCACCGCCAGCGGGTGGGCTCGGAATTCTGAGCCTTTTCCTCGCACCCCCAGTTGCGGGAGAATGTGAAGGAGGAGATGTTGACAGGTCGCGTTCCGCTTGACTTGACAATTTTCTCACCAGCAGTTCTTTGAACCCCTGCAGACTTGTGTCTGCCGGAAAGAGAGATCCAAGGTAGGTTTTAAATCTAGGATCGAGCACGGTGGCCAAAATGTAGTGCTCTGATTTCAACAGATTGACCACCCGTGAATCCTTGTTAAGCGAATTAAGGGCTCCATCCACAAGTCCCACATGCCTAGCGGAATCGCTCTGTGTTAGCTCCTCCTTCGATGTCTCCAGCTTCTTCTGCAAAAGCCTGATGAGGGGAATGACCTGACTCAGGCTGGCAGTGTCTGAACTGACTTCACGTGTGTCAAGTTCAAAAGGTTGCAGAACCTTGCACAACGTTGAAATCATTCTCCACTGCGCTTGAGACAGGTGCATTCCACCTCCTATATCGTGCTCAGTTGTATAGGCTTGAATGGCCTTTTGCTGCTCCTCCAACCTCTAAAGCATATAGAGGGTTGAATTCCACCTCGTTACCACTTCTTGCTTCAGATGATGGCAGGGCAGGTTCAGGCGTTTTTGGTGTTGCTCCAGTCTTCTGTACGTGGTGCCTGTACGCCGAAAGTGTCCCGCAATTCTTCTGGCCACCGACAGCATCTCTTGCACGCCCCTCTCGTTTTTTAAATAATTCTGCACCACCAAATTCAAGGTATGTGCAAAACATGGGACGTGCTGGAATTTGCCCATATTTAATGCACACACAATATTGCTGGCGTTGTCCGATGCCACAAATCCACAGGAGAGTCCAATTGGGGTAAGCCATTCTGCGATGATCTTCCTCAGTTGCCGTAAGAGGTTTTTAGCTGTGTGCGTATTCTGGAAAGCGGTGATACAAAGCGTAGCCTGCCTAGGAAAGAGTTGGCGTTTGCGAGATGCTGCTACTGGTGCCGCCGCTGCTGTTCTTGCGGCGGGAGTCCATACATCTACCCAGTGGGCTGTCACAGTCATATAGTCCTCAGTCTGCCCTACTCCACTTGTCCACATGTCCGTGGTTAAGTGGACATTGGGTACAACTGCATTTTTTAGGACACTGGTGAGTCTTTTTCTGAGGTCTGTGTACATTTTCGGTATCGCCTGCCTAGAGAAATGGAACCTAGATGGTATTTGGTACCGGGGACACAGTACCTCAAACAAGTCTATAGTTGGCTCTGCAGTAATGATGGATACCGGAACCACGTTTCTCACCGCCCAGGATGCCAAGGCCTCAGTTATCCGCTTTGCAGCAGGATGACTGCTGTGATATTTCATCTTCCTCGCAAAGGACTGTTGGACAGTCAATTGCTTGGTGGAAGTAGTAAAAGTGGTCTTACGACTTCCCCTCTGGGATGACCATCGACTCCCAGCAGCAACAACAGCAGCGCAAGCAGCAGTAGGAGTTACACGCAAGGATGCATCGGAGGAATCCCAGGCAGGAGAGGACTCGTCAGAATTGCCAGTGACATGGCCTGCAGGACTATTGGCATTCCTGGGGAAGGAGGAAATTGACACTGAGGGAGTTGGTGGGGTGGTTTGCGTGAGCTTGGTTACAAGAGGAAGGGATTTACTGGTCAGTGGACTGCTTCCGCTGTCGCCCACAGTTTTTGAACTTGTCACTGACTTATGATGAATGCGCTGCAGGTGACGTATAAGGGAGAATGTTCCGAGGTGGTTAACGTCCTTACCCCTACTTATTACAGCTTGACAAAGACAACACACGGCTTGACAAATGTTGTCCGCATTTCTGTTGAAATACTTCCACACCGAAGAGCTGATTTTTTTGGTATTTTCACCAGGCATGTCAATGGCCATATTCCTCCCACGGACAACAGGTGTCTCCCCGGGTGCCTGACTTAAACAAACCACCTCACCATCAGAATCCTCCTGGTCAATTTCCTCCCCAGCGCCAGCAACACTCATATCCTCCTCATCCTGGTGTACTTCAACACTGACATCTTCAATCTGACTATCAGGAACTGGACTGCGGGTGCTCCTTCCAGCACTTGCAGGGGGCGTGCAAATGGTGGAAGGCGCATGCTCTTCACGTCCAGTGTTGGGAAGGTCAGGCATCGCAACCGACACAATTGGACTCTCCTTGTGGATTTGTGATTTCGAAGAACGCACAGTTCTTTGCTGTGCTTTTGCCAGCTTAAGTCTTTTCATTTTTCTAGCGAGAGGCTGAGTGCTTCCATCCTCATGTGAAGCTGAACCACTAGCCATGAACATAGGCCAGGGCCTCAGCCGTTCCTTGCCACTCCGTGTGGTAAATGGCATATTGGCAAGTTTACGCTTCTCCTCCGACGATTTTATTTTAGATTTTTGAGTCCTTTTTTTACTGATATTTGGTGTTTTGGATTTTACATGCTCTGTACTATGACATTGGGCATCGGCCTTGGCAGACGACGTTGATGGCATTTCATCGTCTCGGCCATGACTAGTGGCAGCAGCTTCAGCACGAGGTGGAAGTCGATCTTGATCTTTCCCTATTTTTGGAACCTCAACATTTTTGTTCTCCATATTTTAATAGGCACAACTAAAAGGCACCTCAGGTAAACAATGGAGATGGATGGATACTAGTATACTTATGGATGACGAGTGACTGCCGACACAGAGGTAGCTACAGCCGTGGACTACCGTACTGCGTCTGCTAGTATAGACTGGATGATAATGATATAAAAAATATATATATATCACTACTGCAGGACAGGTATATATTATATAATGACGGACCTGCTGGACACTGTCAGCAGCAGACTCCTAAACTACTAGTATGAAGAAGATAGAAAAAAAAAACCCCACCACAGGTAGGTATACAATTATGGACGAGCACTGCCGACACAGAGGTAGCTACAGCCGTGGACTACCGTACTGCGTCTGCTAGTATAGACTGGATGATAATGATATAAAAAATATATATATATCACTACTGCAGGACAGGTATATATTATATAATGACGGACCTGCTGGATACTGTCAGCAGCAGACTCCTAAACTACTAGTATGAAGAAGATAGAAAAAAAAAAACCCACCACAGGTAGGTATACAATTATGGACGAGCACTGCCGACACAGAGGTAGCTACAGCCGTGGACTACCGTACTGCGTCTGCTAGTATAGACTGGATGATAATGATATAAAATATATATATATATCACTACTGCAGGACAGGTATATATTATATAATGACGGACCTGCTGGACACTGTCAGCAGCAGACTCCTAAACTACTAGTATGAAGAAGATAGAAAAAAAAAAACACCACAGGTAGGTATACAATTATGGACGAGCACTGCCGACACAGAGGTAGCTACAGCCGTGGACTACCGTACTGCGTCTGCTAGTATAGACTGGATGATAATGATATAAAAAATATATATATATCACTACTGCAGGACAGGTATATATTATATAATGACGGACCTGCTGGACACTGTCAGCAGCAGACTCCTAAACTACTAGTATGAAGAAGATAGAAAAAAAAAAACCACCACAGGTAGGTATACAATTATGGACGAGCACTGCCGACACAGAGGTAGCTACAGCCGTGGACTACCGTACTGCGTCTGCTAGTATAGACTGGATGATAATGATATAAAAAATATATATATATCACTACTGCAGGACAGGTATATATTATATAATGACGGACCTGCTGGACACTGTCAGCAGCAGACTCCTAAACTACTAGTATGAAGAAGATAGAAAAAAAAAAACCACCACAGGTAGGTATACAATTATGGACGAGCACTGCCGACACAGAGGTAGCTACAGCCGTGGACTACCGTACTGCGTCTGCTAGTATAGACTGGATGATAATGATATAAAAAATATATATATATCACTACTGCAGGTATATATTATAATATAATGAATGACGGACCTGCTGGACACTGTCTGTCAGCAGAATGCGTTTATAGAATAAATAAAAAAAAACACCACACGAGTGTTTAACTTTTTCAGGCAGACAATATACTGGTGGTCACTGGTCAGTCACACTGGCAGCAAAAGTGTGCACTGTTATGTACTCCTGCTATAACTGCTCCCCAGTCTCCCCCACAATTAAGCTGTGTGAGCAGTGAGCACTCAGCACAGTCAGATATACATAGATGATATTATCATGCAGCACACTGAGGCTGAGCACAGATATGGTATGTGACTGTGTATCGTTTTTTTTCAGGCAGAGAATGGATTTTAAATAATAAATAAAACTGGTGGTCACTAGTATAACTATCAGCAAAACTCTGCACTCTCTGAGTTCTCCTAATGCTCCCCAAAATTACTAAAATTAAATTACTAGTAAATCAAGTGTCTCACTCTCTATCTAAACGGAGAGGACGCCAGCCACGTCCTCTCCCTATCAATCTCAATGCACGTGTGAAAATGGCGGCGACGCGCGGCTCCTTATATAGAATCCGAGTCTCGCGATAGAATACGAGCCTCGCGAGAATCCGACAGCGGGATGATGACGTTCGGGCGCGCTCGGGTTAGCCGAGCAAGGCGGGAAGATCCGAGTCTGCCTCGGACCCGTGTAAAAAGGCTGAAGTTCGGGGAGGTTCGGATTCAGAGGAACCGAACCCGCTCATCTCTAGTTTCTAGTAATGAAAGTAGCAAAATGCCATAATCCAGAAATACAAGAACAATTATGTCTAAATGGAGTGTTTCCCCTGCACTACTGCTACCTTTGGCCTGGAGCCAGCCATTATACTGTATATACTGAACCAATTTTCAGCCTCATTCACTAAGCACCAGGAACATTGATAAACCATTGATACTTAGCTATCAGTTTATGGGCAACTAGTGATTTGGCTGAGGCCGGGGGAGATTTGTGCATTGATCCTAGATCCTTGGGAATCGATGTGCCAAATGTTATCCCAGCTCACACAACAACTCCCTCCACCATGTTAGAGCAGCGAGTATACTATAGGGGATCCCTTAGCCGAGTGCTTTTGATTGCAGGCACAATTCCTAGTGACTGAAGCTGTGTAATTGGTTATTCCTCCTCTGTGCTTTTCTCTTTCACCTTGCAAGTCACAAGAAATCAGCACTTGCCACGTGCATATTGAGAATGGCAGCTGGCCTTGCCACTGGATTATGCTCTCCGTGTTTACAACACATAAAATAGCACCTCTCCAGGCATGATTAAGTAAGCAATTATATTTCCTGATCTATTAAGTCTTGATTGCTTATCAAAGCATTCAGCCAGATCATTTTCTTCCTGTCACTTCCAATTAATTGAGCACTTTCTTCAGTAAGAAAGCATTTTTCCCAACACGCTTCCAGGACATCGCTGAGCTGCTCGTCCTGGTAAATGCACAGCCTATCATAGTCATTTATTTGTCTTGTTAAGGAATATATCTGTACTGATAACATCACCCGTAGTCTCAGTGTGATAACAAAGGATTCCAGTAGTCATCTACACTGCAGCTATTACACGCAGCCAGAGCTGCCGCATGCCGCATGTGTGTGTATTTTTATTATCCGTGGCCGAATGGGTACTGTTAATAATGCTACATTAAAGTAAAGATATTAGTTTTATGGCTTTTAATCCAGCTAGATTTATATAGTGTGCATCTGCCCATACCGCCACCTTCTGTGATGCTAATTTTTATCCGCTGCTACCATAGCAGCTATGCGATATACTGAGGGTTGACAAGGCATGCTGGGACTAGTAGTTCAAACTAGCTGGTATGATGATGATGATGATGATGATGATGATGATGAAGAAGAAGAAGGAGAAACAGAAGGAGAAGGAGAAAGAGAAAGAGAAGGAGGATTAGGAGGATGAGAGGAAGGATGAGGAGGAGGAGGAGGAGGGGGGGAGAGGAGGAGGAAGAGAAGAAGAAGATTTTTTTTTTTTTTTTACAAACATGAATTAATAATTGTTGTTTACATAATAATATACATACTGTAGTTAACCATGACCTGCATTATAGTATATTTTATGTTTGCGTGTTTTATATGCTTTTTAACATAAGGCTATTGTAATGAATGTCAATACCAATGTCCCTACAAGGGTCATGCATAAAAATGAAGAAATAACAATTGATACATAATTAGTTAAATACAGCAGCCATTACTCCACGTGTGAGCCAAGGGGGTAATTCCAAGCTGATCGCAGCAGGAATTTGGTTAGCAGTTGGGCAAAACCATGTGCACTGCATGGGAGGCAGATATAACATGTGCAGAGAGAGTTAGATTTGGGTGGGTTATTTTGTTTCTGTGCAGGGTAAATACTGGCTGCTTTATTTTTACACTGCAATTTAGATTGCAGATTGAACACACCACACCCAAATCTAACTCTCTCTGCACATGTTATATCTGCCTCCCCTGCAGTGCACATGGTTTTGCCCAACTGCTAACCAAATTCCTGCTGTGATCAACTTGGAATTACCCCCCAAATACAACTAGCCGTTCCGATCACAATCCTATTGGAATGAAACGCATTCTGGTTGTACTGTATATTATGGAAAACACATCAGCTTTCCTGATCAATATGTCTATGCAGTTATTGGATGACCACAATTAGTAAGCTTGTGTGTGGCCAGAGTCTTCACCAGTTAGCATGGCCTATGGAACATAGGCTAAGATACCATACCAGCTAAAAACAAATAATAAAGTCACCTGCTGCACATGGTGCGATGTGTGCTTACGATTTTGACTATATTGTCAAAATCGTAAGAAGAGTTAGCACATATCGCACCATGGGGGTCATTCCGAGTTGATCGCTAGCTGCATTCGTTCGCTGTGCAGTGATGAGGCAAAAAAAAAGGCACTTCTGCACATGCGTATGCGGCGCAATGCACACGCGCGACGTACTATTACAACGAACGATGTGTTTTCACACAGGGTCTAGTAAAGCTTTTCAGTCGCACTGCTGGCCGCAGAGTGATTGACAGGAAGAGGGCGTTTCTGGGTGTCATCTGACCGTTTTCAGGGAGTGTTCGGAAAAATGCAGGAGTGCCAGAAAAATGCAGGCGTGGCGGGGTGAACGCAGGGCGTGTTTGTGACATCAAAACAGGAAATGAACAGTCTGAAGTGATCGCAAGCGCTGAGTAGGTTTAGAGCTACTCAGAAACTGCACACAAAAAATTGTAGCCGCTCTGTGATCCTTTCGTTCGCACTTCTGCTAAGCTAAAATACACTCACAGTGGGCGGCGGCATAGCGTTTGCACGACTGCTAAAAACTGCTAGCGAGCGATCAACTCAGAATGACCACCCATGTGTACACAGCTTGCGATACCAATGCACGTTCCTGCGGGGTCGGTACTGCAAGAGAAAGTAGACTGTGCAGGCAAGGCTATTTTGACTAGAAAGTGTACAATCTAGTTTCTAGTACAGGTATAGGCAAAATTGTATATAGTTCGCACCGTGCGTATTGTCAATATCGGTGGTTCTGGGCTCTGAGGAGTTCAAGGGAAATCGCATAATCAAAATTGGCATTTAGTCAAAATCTCAGTGTGTATATGCACCTTAAGACATTCCAGTCCCCACAACTATGGGGCCTATGTACTAAACCTTGGGTAGAGATAATGTGGAGAGAGATAAAGTACCAAACAGTCAGCTCCTTTCATTTTTCAAACACAGCCTGTAACATGGCAATTAGGACCTGACTGGTTGGTAATTTATCTCTCTCCACTTTATCTCTCTGAAAGGCTTAGTAAATAGACCCCTTATTTCTTAAATTTACCCCACTTATTCGACAGATGAAATAACCTTGTACCGACCGAGCATCTGATTTGGTTAGCTATGCGCACTTATCATTTGGATAATGGTACAGTATATCTGGGCAGCTGGGGCATAGCAAGAACTTTGTGGTTCCCCATAGCAATCAGCTCCTGTCATTTTACAGTCTATGTTTGAAAAATGACAGGAGCTTATGGGTTGGTAGTTTATCTCTCTCCACTTTAATTCTCTCACCTTTATCTCTCTCCAGGGTTTGATACATATCCATACCGCCCAACTTTTGAAGACATGAAAGTGGGACCTTGCGCGCCAGCACCCAAAAAGGGTGTGTGGCCTCAGGTGGCATGGCAGTGAGCACACCTCCCATTATTGACATTTTGGGGGCATGGCCAGCACTCGCAGAGCAGCTGGGAAGCCTCCTGCTCGCCTCCCTGCCCTGTTATATGCCGTGCACTGGCGCATGAGGCAGAGGAGCGGTGATCACAGGCTCTCCCAACCAGCCTCCCTGCCTACAGGATACTGCGGCCCGTGGGTGGAACAGCGGGACAGTGTCTGAATAGCGGGACTGTCCCCACTGGAATCAGGACAGTTGGGAGGTATGGACCGCCATCAAGGGGGGCGAGTACTCCAGTCCCGGGCCCGTGGTGAGATGGGGCCCGGGTGGTTGTAGTGTGGATCAGGGTGCCAGGTCAGCTGCCTGCCCGCGCATCGGCTCTGTATGAAGATGAAGAATATCACCGCGGCTCTCTCTTCGTGGCTGCCTGCCGATGCACAGGCAGGCAGCTGACCTGGGCCCCTGATCCACACTACAACCACCCAGACTTCCTCATGATGTAGTTTGGGGAAGGTTGGGGAGGGGGGATCGGATGGAGGGGGGGCCCTGCCTTTTGAGGGTCAGTCCCGGGCCCCATAATTTCTGATGGCGGCCCTGGTCACTGGGTATGACATATCCCTCCTTGTTCTTACAGTTTTGGCACACATGGCCAATCAATAGTCCAATTTATTGCAATACTGACTTGGGAGCCCCTAGCATTAGGTGAGTTAACACAATTCACCATGCATCTGATTATTAATGCTGCTTTGTGCCATAGCTGTGGCATTTACACTGACAATTAATTGTATTTTCCATTTTACAAAGGTTGTTTGAAAAAAACATAATACTGTTTGCCTGGGGGCTAACAACTGTTTACCAATCAGAAAGCAGTTAGCAGCTCTCCCTCCTACCTATCATTAAATCGAGATAATAAGGAAAGGACTTGCTTTTATATTTCTTTTCTGTTCTTTTAAGTGAAGATAAAAGAAAAATTAATTAAACTTCAAGAAAGAATTTAAGTAACCTCATCAAATAAAACGCTGAAAACCCCAGCCCCAGTATGAGAGCTGACACCTATGATCTGGGCTTCACTCATAAGATCTCGCTGGTGGATATAATGAGGTGACTTCATAAAATCGCAGCGCATTATGTGCAGGTGCTGCTGCAGTGGTGTTCCTTTCCTTAGTATCGAAAAACAGGAAGAGTTTCTATTTCTATAGTTTTTTGTAGAGTACAGGAGATTTAAGTTGCTTTAGTGGTTTCTCAGATAGGCAGCAGGTTATTTGCTGAATTTGGGCCAGATTCAGTTGTGGTTAGAGGTGCAGCACATAGGGTAAAGTACTGATGTTCGCACGTGCACCAGGCCCGTACTGCATATGTGTAGTACGGGTCCTGCATTGTTGGATGCACTACAGATAAAGAATGTCAGTGATTGAAGGGGATGGCAACGGATGACATTTCCCAAAACAGAGGTGTGTCGCATCCATTTTGAGGGAGTGCTGAGGCCAGGGTCTCCATGAGAAGGAGATACTATGACGCCCGTTTTGTGCAACCCCATAATCGCCCGATGGTGTAGCATATATATATATATATATATATATATATATTATCATCGATAGATAGATAGATAGATAGATAGATAAATAGATCATACTTACAAAGGGTCACTTTTGTGCATTCTTCCCCATCCTAGTCTAATGGACAAGATGTGGCCTGTGATGGTGAGATTCTTCAGTAAATTGCAGCTGGCATTCATGGTTTTGTGTAGCATTGTGCGGAGACAGGCTGGCACAATTTTCATCACCCCGTCCCATTACAAGCGGTGTGCATTAATAGTACAACAAAGTTTATGCAGCATGCACACTGTTTCAAAAGCTAAATCACCCCCATTGTGTGGCTACAGTTATCTGCTGGTTGTATAAGATTTCAAACTGGTTGTGTCCATAATTTATCTTGTTCATCATGGACTGATATATGCTATTGTAGGTGGACCATTCTCTTTTAACCTGTCACCGGCCTGGTTCATCGTCACCTGATTTAACCCTATTTACACCCAGGCTGGATATGTATTAGCCTTCAGAAGCTGGAAATCTCAGTGAGCAGGCAAGCCTTGCAGACGCAGGCTGTATTTGCATAGCAATGAAGGGCCCTCTGGTAATGCAGCTACAGTACCCTTTCAAGAACGCTCTAATCTCTCCTGTTTTTGCTGCTCTCACTGCAAGGGGACCAGGGGCAACTTCTTTGAAAACTTGTTTGTAACATCTGCAAACAAATTGACCCCAGAGACATCAAAAGCTGTTGAACATTTCTGCAAGTGTTCAGAGCGTATTTAGAGAAGACGGAAAACTGGAGTGGCTGAGAACAGCAGGCGGATGTCTTCTGCTGCCACCACTGCCCTCACTTGGGCACAGCTAAGCCTGGATCAAAGAGCAAACACCTGGACAGGACCGGCAATGGATAGAAGGAGGTCTGCATGTTTCATTATAGCTTTGAGTACCTTCCATTTCTTTCCTTCGCCTCTTCCTTATTTACAATGCAGAGCACGTAGGCTCAGGCACACTCGGAATTAAGCATCTATTTATTCTGCCTTTGCAGAAAGTCAAAACTAACGTTCATTGCAGCTAATAAAATTGTGGAGTCATGTTAAAGAATCAGGCCAACATCCTACATTGTTTGTTTTCATTATATTTTAACAGGTTTAGGCTCCGAAAACAGCTCAAACCTTGAGATATTTACAGGAGGAATAAAACTATTTATCTTTTGTAGCGCTGAGTGAAATACACGCTTATGGATCTAGTATTTGCACAGGGAATATTATTTTATGCTTCTCTTTTCATTAGATGTGGTTAAGTCTCTGTGGAAGTCTACTCCACTCATTTACAGGTCATTTGCATACAGCTAAGGCTGCCATTCAGTGGGCCGAACCAATAGCCCGAAGAATTCAGCATACAGTATGCTTTTTTTTTGGAAGCGGCACTTCATGAAAGTCATGAAGTACATTATGGTTCTTGGTGAATTAATAACACATTTGCTAACTTTTATTATTACCCCTCCAAAAAACATCACATGGGGGAGATGGCGGTAAACCCTGCGTAATTCAACTCCGCCTCACCAATGCCATAAATCACAACATCAAGCCCTCCTCTGCCTTGTCCCGCTCATTTCAAAATTAAGTGGGCAGGAAGCAGAAGGTTGACCTGTCTTAGTCCGTGAAATTTCTCCAAAATTCTGGAGTGCCCTGGACATTATTCCGGTTGAGGGTTCAAGTAAAATAGACATTCTGCAGACTAATTATTTACAAAATGGCTTGTCAATTTATAGCCTAGGTACTCATGTATTCCAAAAAATGGCTGATAGTGCCAACACTGTATGGTGCTTACAGCAATGCCTCCTGGGAGATTAGGTCACCCCCCATGATTCTCTTTCTTGGGAAGTGGGCAAGTGAGGACTTCCTGATGTGATTAACATACAGTGATTAGATATGTAGCAGGGGGCATCCATCTAGAGGAATGTGTGGCCAAAACCCAATAAGGGGGTGTAAGGAAAGCAGAATCATTGCCCGATTTTAACATTATACCATAGCTACATCAAGTTGTACAGTAGTTCTATCTATCTATCTATCTATCTATCTATCTATCTATCTATCTATCTATCTAAATATATAGATGTACAAAGTATATACAGGTTGGGCATTAGATCCTGGCAGATGGGATGCCTGAGGACAGAATACAGACGCTGGCATCTCAATGTTGAAGATTCTGATGAGTTAAGGTTTGTAATTCCTCTCCCTACACCCTTAACCCTCCCTTACTGCTGCCTATCCCTAACCGGTTAGTGCTTAAACCTAACCCCCCACATCCCACAGCCTAATCCTAACCCCAACCCCCTATGGTGCCTAAACCCAACCCCCATCAGTGGTGCCTAGCCCCCATCCCCACAGCCTAATCCTAATCTCCCCCTCCAGCAGCCTAACCCCAACACTCATCGGTGGCGGCCATAGCTATCCCCCCGCTGCAGCCTAACCCTAACCATTCCGGCTATGCTTACCTTCGAGATTCCAGCGTCAGTGTTTTGATGACAGCCGGAAACTTGAACGCAACCCGTATATTCAGACATGTTCCACTATCCGTGGGTGTGACTGGTTTGCAGCGACTAGCGTGTGGTTAATCGTACCCACGATTCATAGGGAATGCATTGTGCAGTCGCAGGTGTGATTATTCACCTGTGCACGTGTAGTCACTGCAGCGATGCATGCAATGACGAGGACAGGCACCGGAAATTTTTCGGGTTTTGTGTTTTGGTTTTGGATTCGGTTCCGCTGCCGTGTTTTGGATTCGGACGCGTTTTGGCAAAACCTCCCTGAAATTTTTTGGTCGGATTCGGGTGTTTTTTTACAAAAACCCTTCGAAAACAGCTTAAATCATAGAATTTGGGGGTCATTTTGATCCCATAGTATTATTAACCTCAATAACCATAATTTCCACTCATTTTCAGTCTATTCTGAACATCTCACACCTCACAATATTATTTTTAGTCCTAAAATTTGCACCGAGGTCGCTGGATGACTAAGCTAAGCGACCCAAGTGGCCGACACAAACACCTGGCCCATCTAGGAGTGGCACTGCAGTGTCAGACAGGATGGCAGATTAAAAAAATAGTCCCCAAACAGCACATGATGCAAAGAAAAAAAGAGGTGCAATGAGGTAGCTGTGTGACTAAGCTAAGCGACCCAAGTGGCCGACACAAACACCTGGCCCATCTAGGAGTGGCACTGCAGTGTCAGACAGGATGGCAGATTAAAAAAATAGTCCCCAAACAGCACATGATGCCAAGAAAAAAAGAGGTGCACCAAGGTCGCTGTGTGACTAAGCTAAGCGACCCAAGTGGCCGACACAAACACCTGGCCCATCTAGGAGTGGCACTGCAGTGTCAGACAGGATGGCAGATTTAAAAAATTGTCCCCAAACAGCACATGATGCAAAGATAAATTAAAGAAAAAAGAGGTGCAAGACGGAATTGTCCTTGGGCCCTCCCACCCAACCTTATGTTGTATAAACAGGATATGCTCACTTTAACAAACCCATCACTTCAGCGACAGGGTCTGCCACACGACTGTGACTGAAATGACTGGTTGGTTTGGGCCCCCACCAAAAAAGAAGCAATCAATCTCTCCTTGCACAAACTGGCTCTACAGAGGCAAGATGTCCACCTCCTCCTCATCGTCCGATTCCTCACCCCTTTAACTGTGTACATCCTCCTCCTCACAGATTATTAATTCGTCCCCACTGGAATCCACCATCTCTGGTCCCTGTGTACTTTCTGGAGGCAATTGCTGCTGGTGAATGTCTCCACGGAGGAATTGATTATAATTAATTTTGATGAACATCATCTTCTCCACATTTTGTGGAAGTAACCTCAAACGCCGATTGCTGACAAGGTGACCGGCTGCACTAAACACTCTTTCGGAGTACACACTGGAGGGGGGGGGGGGGGGGGGTAAAATAAAGCCAGTTTGTGCAAGGGCCTCCAAATTGCCTCTTTTTCCTGCCAGTATACGTACGGACTGTCTGACGTGCCTACTTGGATGCGGTCACTCATATAATCCTCCACCATCCTTTCAATGGTGACAGAATCATATGCAGTGACAGTAGACGACATGTCAGTAATCGTTGGCAGGTCCTTCAGTCCGGACCAGATGTCAGCACTCGCTCCAGACTGCCCTGCATCACCGCCAGCGGGTGGGCTCGGAATTCTTAGCCTTTTCCTCGCAGCCCCAGATACGGGAGAATGTGAAGGAGGAGATATTGACGGGTCACGTTCCGCTTGACTTGACAATTTTCTCACCAGCAGGTCTTTGAACCTCTGCAGACTTGTGTCTGCCAGAAAGAGAGATACAACGTAGGTTTTAAATCTAGGATCGAGCACGGTGGCCAAAATGTAGTGCTCTGATTTCAACAGATCGACCACCCGTGAATCCTGGTTAAGCAAATTAAGGGCTCCATCCACAAGTCCCACATGCCTAGCGGAATCGCTCCATTTTAGCCTCTCTTTCAATCTCTCCAGCTTCTTCTGCAAAAGCCTGATGAGGGGAATGACCTGACTCAGGCTGGCAGTGTCTGAACTGACTTCACGTGTGACAAGTTCAAAGGGTTGCAGAACCTTGCACAACGTTGAAATTATTCTCCACTGCGCTTGAGTCAGGTGCATTCCCCCTCCTTTGCCTATATCGTAGGTAGCTGTATAGGCTTGAATGGCCTTTTGCTGCTCCTCCATCCTCTGAAGCATATAGAGGGTTGAATTCCACCTCGTTACCACCTCTTGCTTCAGATGATGGCGGGGCAGGTTCAGGAGTGTTTGCTGGTGCTCCAGTCTTCGGCACGCCGTGGCTGAATGCCGAAAGTGGCCCGCAATTCTTCGGGCCACCGACAGCATCTCTTTCACGCCCCTATCGTTTTTTAAATAATTCTGCACCACCAAATTCAATGTATGTGCAAAACATGGGACGTGCTGGAATTTGCCCAGATGTAATGCACGCACAATATTGCTGGCGTTATCTGATGTCACAAATCCCCAGGAGAGTCCAATTGGGGTAAGCCATTCTGCGATAATGTTCCTCAGTTTCCGTAAGAGGTTGTCAGCCGTGTGCCTCTTATGGAAAGCGGTGATACAAAGCGTGGCCTGCTTAGGAACGAGTTGGCGTTTGCGAGATGCTGCTACTGGTGCCGCCGCTGCTGTTCTCGCTTTGGGAGGCAATACATCTACCCAGTGGTCTGTCACAGTCATATAGTCCTGAGTCTGCCCTGCTCCACTTGTCCACATGTCCGTGGTTAAGTGGACATTGGGTACAACTGCATTTTTTAGGACACTGGTGACTCTTTTTCTGAAATCTGTGTACATTCTTGGTATCGCCTTCCTAGAGAAATGGAACCTAGATGGTATTTGGTACCGGGGACACACTACCTCAAGCAATTCTCTAGTTCCCTGTGAATTAATGCTGGATACCGGACACACGTTTAACACCACCAAAGCTGGCAAGACCTGAGTTATCCGCTTTGCAGCAGGATGACTGCTGTGATATTTCATCTTCCTCGCAAAGGACTGTTGGACAGTAAATTGCTTAATGGAAGTAGTACTTCCCCTCTGGGATGACGATCGACTCCCAGCAGCAACAACAGCAGCGCCAGCAGCAATAGGCGTTACACTCAAGGATGCATCGGAGGAATCCCAGGCAGGAGAGGACTCGTCAGACTTGACAGTAACATGGCCTGCAGGACTATTGGCTTTCCTGTCTAAGGAGGAAATTGACACTGAGGGAGTTGGTGGTGTGGGTTGCAGGAGCTTGGTTACAAGAGGAAGGGATTTAGTTGTCAGTGGACTGCTTCCGCTGTCACACAAAGTTTTTGAACTTGTCAATGACTTCTGATGAATGCGCTCCAGGTGACGTATAAGGGAGGATGTTCCTAGGTGGTTAACGTCCTTACCCCAATTTATTACAGCTTGACAAAGGCAACACACGGCTTGACACCTGTTGTCCGCATTTCTGTTAAAATAATTCCTTACCGAAGACTTGAATTTTATTGTAATTTGACCAGGCATGTCAATGGCCATATTCGTCCCACGGACAACAGGTGTCTCCCCGGGTGCCTGACTTAAACAAACCACCTCACCATCAGAATCCTCCTTGTCAATTTCCTCCTCAGCGCCAGCAACACCCATATCCTCATCCTGGTGTACTTCAACAGTAACATCTTCAATTTGACTATCAGGAACTGGACTGCGGGTGCTCCTTCCAGCACTTGCAGGGGGCGTGCAAATGGTGGAAGGCGCCACCTCTTCCCGTCCAGTGTTGGGAAGGTCAGGCATCGCAACCGGCACAATTGGACTCTCCTTGGGGATTTGTGATTTAGAAGAACGCACAGTTCTTTGCTATGCTTTTGCCAGCTTAAGTCTTTTCATTTTTCTAGTGAGAGGATGAGTGCTTCCATCCTCATGTGAAGCTGAACCACTAGCCATGAACATAGGACAGGGCCTCAGCCGTTCCTTGCCACACGTAAATGGCATATTGGCAAGTTTACGCTTCTCATCAGACGCTTTTAATTTTGATTTTTGGGTCATTTTACTGAACTTTTGTTTTTTGGATTTTACATGCTCTCTACTATGACATTGGGCATCGGCCTTGGCAGACGACATTGATGGCATTTCATCGTCTCGGCCATGACTAGTGGCAGCAGCTTCAGCACAAGGTGGAAGTGGATCTTGATCTTTCCCTATTTTACCCTCCACATTTTTGTTCTCCTTTTTTTAATGTGTGGAATTATATGCCAGTAATATATCAATAGCAATGGCCTACTCTACAGTACTGCTATATATTATATACTGGTGGTCAGCAAAATTATGCACTGTCCTCCTACTATATATACTGCGCACAACTAAAATGCACCACAGGTATGGATGGATAGTATACTTGACGACACAGAGGTAGGTAGAGCAGTGGACTACTGTACCGTACTGCTATATATTATATACTGGTGGTCAGCAAAATTATGCACTGTACTCCTACTATATATACTGTGCACAAGTAAAATGCACCACAGGTATGGATGGATAGTATACTTGACAACACAGAGGTAGGTAGAGCAGTGGCCTACTGTACCGTACTGCCATATATTATATACTGGTGGTCAGCAAAATTATGCACTGTCCTCCTACTACAGCGCACAACAACTAAAATGCACCACAGGTATGGATGGATAGTATACTTGACGACACAGAGGTAGGTAGAGCAGTGGCCTACTGTACCGTACTGCTATATATTATATACTGGTGGTCAGCAAAATTATGCACTGTCCTCCTACTACTGCGCACAACAACTAAAATGCACCAGAGGTATGGATGGATAGTATACTTGACGACACAGAGGTAGGTAGAGCAGTGGACTACTGTACTGTACTGCTTATATACTGGTGGTAAGCAAAATTATGCACTGTACTCCTACTATATATACTGCGCACAACTAAAATGTACCACAGGTATGGATGGATAGTATACTTGACGACACAGAGGTAGGTAGAGCAGTGGACTACTGTACCGTACTGCTATATATTATATACTGGTGGTCAGCAAAATTATGCACTGTCCTCCTACTATATATACTGCACACAACAACTAAAATGCACCACAGGTATGAATGGATAGTATACTTGATGACACAGAGGTAGGTAGAGCAGTGGACTACTGTACCGTACTGATATAATACTGGTGGTCACTGGTCAGCAAAATTCTGCACTGTCCTCCTACTATATACTACAATGCAGCACAGATATGGAGCATTTTTCAGGCAGAGAACGTATAATACTGGTGGTCACTGGTCAGCAAAACTCTGCACTGTCCTCCTACTATATAATACTGCTGGTCCCCAGTCCCCACAATAAAGCACACTGAGCACAGATATTTGCAGCACACTGAGCACAGATATGGAGCATTTTTCAGGCAGAGAACGTAGATATTTTCAGCACACTGAGCACAGATATTTGCAAGCACACTGAGTACAGATATTTGCAGCACACTGAGCACAGATATTTGCAGCACACTGAACACAACTGAGAGAACGCTGCACGTCCTCTCCCTATCATCTCCAATGCACGAGTGAAAATGGCGGCGACGCGTGGCTCCTTATATAGAATACGAATCTCGTGAGAATACGAGAGCGGGATGATGACGTTCGGGCGCGCTCGGGTTAACCGAGCAAGGCGGGAAGATTCGAGTCTGCCTCGGAACCGTGTAAAATGGGTGAAGTTCAGGGGGATTCGGATTCCGAGGAGCTGAACCCGCTCATCTCTAATATATATATATATATATATATATGCAGAAAGAAATCGGCGGCACTCCAGGACTTGTCAAACAAAAAACTGGTGTATTAAAGCATCACAGGATACAATACATGACCGCTCATCTCTAATATATATATATATATATATATATATGTGTGTGTGCGCGTGTATTTTATTTTATTTTTCAGAATTGTCAAGTTGTTTACAGATATTTCACAAGAACTGTTTCTGATGTGTTCTTCAGTAAATCTATCACAAAGCAAACATACTGCTGACTTATTCATTCTATCCAGTAGCCAGAAATATATTATAACGTTAAACTACAGTGCATTCTCAATAGCTAACATGATATCACAGGAAGGCAGTAAACAAAACAGCAATATCCCAATAGTTATCTCACCATATTGTAGGCACATTTTAGCAAACAATACTCAATATATTTCCCCAAATCATCAATTACTCTTCTGTATGAGACGCTTCAAGAATAAAACAGCTGCTAACTGTGGCAAGATAGGAGAATGACGTCCTGCTATATAAGAGAAAGATAATCCATGATGGGGCTGCAAAAATGAGCAAGTTATATTGAAGCTGAAATGAGTGGATTAACTATGATAGATGGTAAAACAAGCCATATACAAGGCACAATAAAACACAAGAGATAACATGTGGAACACACAGCACAGACTGTAAGACTGCTGTGCCTCACATCTATATCCACTTCCCAAAACCCTTTGCTACTCTGTCTCGTTATCCTGCTCCCGCTATGCACTGCTCTCTTCTTCCATCGATGGTTACAATCAATGGTTAAATTAGAAGGAATTATCGATCTTATTAAATGATAATAAGAATTTACTTACCGATAATTCTATTTCTCGTAGTCCGTAGTGGATGCTGGGGACTCCGTAAGGACCATGGGGATAGCGGCTCCGCAGGAGACTGGGCACATCTAAAGAAAGCTTTAGGACTATCTGGTGTGCACTGGCTCCTCCCCCTATGACCCTCCTCAAAGCCTCAGTTAGGATACTGTGCCCGGACGAGCGTAGACAATAAGGAAGGATTTTGAATCCCGGGTAAGACTCATACCAGCCACACCAATCACACCGTATAACCTGTGATCTGAACCCAGTTAACAGCATGATAACAGAGGAGCCTCTAGAAAAGATGGCTCACTACAGCAATAACCCGATTTTTTGGTAACAATAACTATGTACCAGTATTGCAGACAATCCGCACTTGGGATGGGCGCCCAGCATCCACTACGGACTACGAGAAATAGAATTATCGGTAAGTAAATTCTTATTTTCTCTAACGTCCTAAGTGGATGCTGGGGACTCCGTAAGGACCATGGGGATTATACCAAAGCTCCCAAACGGTCGGGAGAGTGCGGATGACTCTGCAGCACCAAATGAGAGAACTCCAGGTCCTCCTCAGCCAGGATATCAATTTTGTAGAATTTTACAAACGTATTTGCTCCTGACCAAGTAGCTGCTCGGCAAAGTTGTAAAGCCGAGACCCCTCGGGCAGCCGCCCAAGATGAGCCCACCTTCCTTGTGGAGTGGGCATTTACAGATTTTTGGCTGTGGCAGGCCTGCCACAGAATGTGCAAGCTGAATTGTACTACAAATCCAACGAGCAATAGTCTGCTTAGAAGCAGGAGCACCCAGCTTGTTGGGTGCATACAGGATAAACAGCGAGTCAGATTTCCTGACTCCAGCCGTCCTGGAAACATATATTTTCAGGGCCCTGACAACGTCTAGCAACTTGGAGTCCTCCAAGTCCCTAGTAGCCGCAGGCACCACAAATAGGTTGGTTCAGGTGAAACGCTGAAACCACCTTAGGGAGAAACTGAGGACGAGTCCTCAATTCCGCCCTGTCCGAATGGAAAATCAGATAAGGGCTTTTTCAGGATAAAGCCGCCAATTCTGACACGCGCCTGGCCCAGGCCAGGGCCAACAGCATGACCACTTTCCATGTGAGATATTTTAACTCCACAGATTTAAGTGGTTCAAACCAATGTGACTTTTGGAACCCAAAACTACATTGAGATCCCAAAGTGCCACTGGAGGCACAAAAGGAGGCTGTATATGCAGTGCCCCTTTTACAAACGTCTGAACTTCAGGGACTGAAGCTAGTTCTTTTTGGAAGAAAATTTACAGGGCCGAAATTTGAACCTTAATGGACCCCAATTTCAGGCCCATAGACACTCCTGTTTGCAGGAAATGTAGGAATCGACCCAGTTGAATTTCCTCCGTCGGGCCTTACTGGCCTCGCACCACGCAACATATTTTCGCCAACTGCGGTGATAATGTTTTTGCGGTTACATCCTTCCTGGCTTTGATCAGGATAGGGATGACTTCATCCGGAATGCCTTTTTTCCTTCAGGATCCGGCGTTCAACCGCCATGCCGTCAAACGCAGCTGCGGTAAGTCTTGGAACAGACAGGGTCCTTGCTGGAGCAGGTCCCTTCTTAGAGGTAGAGGCCACGGATCCTCCGTGAGCATCTCTTGAAGTTCCGGTTACCAAGTCCTTCTTGGCCAATCCGGAGCCACGAATATAGTGCTTACTCCTCTCCATCTTATCAATCTCAGTACCTTGGGTATGAGAGGCAGAGGAGGGAACACATACCCTGACTGGTACACCCACGGTGTTACCAGAGCGTCTACAGCTATTGCCTGAGGGTCCCTGGACCTGGCGCAATACCTGTCGAGTTTTTTCCAATGGTTTATAATCATGTGGAAGACTTCTGGGTGAAGTCCCCACTCTCCCGGGTGGAGGTCGTGCTGAGGAAGTCTGCTTCCCAGTTGTCCACTCCCGGAATGAATACTGCTGACAGTGCTATCACATGATTTTCCGCCCAGCGAAGAATCCTTGCAGCTTCTGCCATTGCCCTCCTGCTTCTTGTGCCACCCTGTCTGTTTACGTGGGTGACTGCCGTGATGTTGTCCGACTGGATCAACACCGGCTGACCTTGAAGCAGAGGTCTTGCTAAGCTTAGAGCATTGTAAATGTCCCTTAGCTTCAGGATATTTATGTGAAGTGATGTCTCCAGGCTTGACCATAAGCCCTGGATATTCCTTCCCTGTGTGACTGCTCCCCAGCCTCGCAGGCTGGCATCCGTGGTCACCAGGACCCAGTCCTGAATGCCGAATCTGCGGCCCTCTAGAAGATGAGCACTCTGCAACCACCACAGGAGGGACACCCTTGTCCTTGGTGACAGGGTTATCCGCTGATGCATCTGAAGATGCGACCCAGACCATTTGTCCAGCAGGTCCCACTGGAAAGTTCTTGCGTGGAATCTGCCGAATGGGATTGCTTCGTAGGAAGCCACCATTTTACCCAGAACCCTTGTGCATTGATGCACTGAGACTTGGCTCGGTTTTAGGAGGTTCCTGACTAGCTCGGATAACTCCCTGGCTTTCTCCTCCGGGAGAAACACCTTTTTCTGGACTGTGTCCAGGATCATCCCTAGGAACAGAAGACAAGTCGTCGGAACCAGCTGCGATTTTGGAATATTGAGAATCCAATCGTGCTGCCGCAACACTACCTGAGATAGTGCTACACCGACCTCCAACTGTTCCCTGGATCTTACCCTTATCAGGGAATTGTCCAAGTAAGGGATAACTAAAATTCCCTTCCTTCGAAGGAATATCATCATTTTGGCCATTACCTTGGTAAAGACCCGGGGTGCCGTGGACCATCCATACGGCAGCGTCTGAACTGATAGTGACAGTTCTGTACCATAAACCTGAGGTACCCTTGGTGAGAAGGGTAAATTTTGACATGAAGGTAAGCATCCTTGATGTCCCGAGACATCATGTAGTCCCCTTCTTCCAGGTTCGCAATCACTGCTCTGAGTGACTCAATCTTGAATTTGAACCTCTGTATGTAAGTGTTCAAAGATTTTAGATTTAGAATCGGTCTCACCGAGCCATCCGGCTTCGGTACCACAACAGTGTGGAATAATACCCCGTTCCCTGTTGCAGGAGGGGTATCTTGATTATCACCTGCTGGGAATACAGCTTGTGAATGGCTTCCAAAACTGTCTCCCTGTCAGAAGGAGACATCGGTAAAGCCGACTTTAGGAAACGGCGAGGGGGAGACGTCTCGAATTCTAATTTGTACCCCTGAGATATCACCTGAAGGATCCAGGGGTCTACTTGCGAGTGAGCCCACTGCGCGCTGAAATTCATTGAGACGGGCCCCCCACCGTGCCTGATTCTGCTTGTAAAGCCCCAGCGTATACTGAGGGCTTGGCAGAGGCGGGAGAGGGTTTCTGTTCCTGGGAACTGGCTGATTTCTGCAGCCTTTTTCCTCTCCCTCTGTCACGGGGCAGAAATGAGGAACCTTTTGCCCGCTTGTCCACGAAAAGACTGCGCCTGATAATACGGCGTCTTCTCATGTTGAGAGGCGACCTGGGGTACAAACGTGGATTTTCCAGCTGTTGCCGTGGCCACCAGGTCTGAAAGACCGACCCCAAATAACTCCTCCCCTTAATAAGGCAATACTTCCAAATGCCGTTTGGAATACGCATCACCTGACCACTGACGTGTCCATAACCCTCTACTGGTAGAAATGGACAACGCACTTAGACTTGATGCCAGTCGGCAAATATTCCACTGTGCATCACGCATATATAGAAATGCATCTTTTAAATGCTCTATAGGCAAAAATATACTGTCCCTATCTAGGGTATCAATATTTTCAGTCAGGGAATCCGACCACGCCAACCTAGCACTGCACATCCAGGCTGAGGCGATTGCTGGTCGCAGTATAACACCAGTATGTGTGTAAATACATTTTAGGATACCCTCCTGCTTTCTATCAGCAGGATCCTTAAGGGCGGCCATCTCAGGAGAGGGTAGAGCCCTTACAAGCGTGTGAGCGCTTTATCCACCCTAGGGGGTGTTTCCCAACGCACCCTAACCTCTGGCGGGAAAGGATATAATGCCAATAACATTTTAGAAATTATCAGTTGTTATCGGGGGAAACCCACGCATCATCACACACCTCATTTAATTTCTCAGATTCAGGAAAACTACAGGTAGTTTTTCCTCACCGAACATAATACCCCTTTTTGGTGGTACTCTTATTATCAGAAATGTGTAAAACATTTTTCATTGCCTCAATCATGTAACGTGTGGCCCTACTGGAAGTCACATTTGTCTCTTCACCGTCGACACTGGAGTCAGTATCCGTGTCGGCGTCTATATCTGCCATCTGAGGTAACGGGCGCTTTAGAGCCCCTGACGGCCTATGAGACGTCTGGACAGGCACAAGCTGAGTAGCCGGCTGTCTCATGTCAACCACTGTCTTTTATACAGAGCTGACACTGTCACGTAATTTCTTCCAACAGTTCATCCACTCAGGTGTCGACCCCCTAGGGGGTGACATCACTATTACAGGCAATCTGCTCCGTCTCCACATCATTTTTCTCCTCATACATGTCGACACAAAAGTACCGACATACAGCACACACACAGGGAATGTTCTGATAGAGGACAGGACCTCACTAGCCCTTTGGGGAGACAGAGGGAGAGTTTGCCAGCACACACCAGAGCGCTATATATATACAGGGATAACCTTATATAAGTGTTTTTCCCCTTATAGCTGCTGTATAGTTAATACTGCGCCTAATTAGTGCCCCCCTCTCTTTTTTAACCCTTTCTGTAGTGTAGTGACTGCAGGGGAGAGCCAGGGAGCTTCCCTCCAACGGAGCTGTGAGGGAAAATGGCGCCAGTGTGCTGAGGAGATAGGCTCCGCCCCCTTATCGGCGGCCTTATCTCCCATTTTTCTATGTATTCTGGCAGGGGTTAAATGCATCCATATAGCCCAGGAGCTATATGTGATGCATTTTTTTTGCCATCCAAGGTGTTTTTATTGCGTCTCAGGGCGCCCCTCCCCAGCGCCCTGCACCCTCAGTGACCGGAGTGTGAAGTGTGCTGAGAGCAATGGCGCACAGCTGCAGTGCTGTGCGCTACCTTGTTGAAGACAGGACGTCTTCTGCCGCCGATTTTCCGGACCTCTTCTGCCTTCTGGCTCTGTAAGGGGGCCGGTGGCGCGGCTCTGGGACCCATCCAAGCTGGGCCTGTGATCGTCCCTCTGGAGCTAATGTCCAGTAGCCTAAGAAGCCCAATCCACTCTGCACGCAGGTGAGTTCGCTTCTTCTCCCCTTAGTCCCTCGATGCAGTGAGCCTGTTGCCAGCAGGTCTCACTGAAAATAACAAACCTATACTAAAACTTTCACTAAGAAGCTCAGGAGAGCCCCTAGTGTGCACCCTTCTCGTTCGGGCACAAAGATCTAACTGAGGCTTGGAGGAGGGTCATAGGGAGAGGAGCCAGTGCACACCAGATAGTCCTAAAGCTTTCTTTAGATGTGCCCAGTCTCCTGCGGAGCCGCTATCCCCATGGTCCTTACGGAGTCCCCAGCATCCACTTAGGACGTTAGAGAAAACATGTTATACCATTGATGGTTTCCGCCATTGAAAGCTAGCGCAGGCGCAGAAGAGACAGTCCGTGCTGATGTAAAAAAAGAGTATCAGAGGGCAAATGTTTCCTCTATGCATGCGCGGTTTTGGCTCTGCGCTTCTGGTCGGTCTGTGCCAGAGGAGCAGGGAGGGGTAAAGGGAAGGGTTGCAGCTGGCAGGCATGGGCTGCAGACTGACAGTGGATTCCTGCCACTGTGAAGTCAAGGAGGTGGACCACAGCCAGCGGCTCCGCCCCACCCATCCCATCCCAGCGCACGCAGGGCGGGATGAACTATCACTGATCGCGGGTCATCGCCAGTAATCGTAACAATGCTAATCTCAATTGTACTGCTATCAGTGATACTCCTGAGTAAAGGGGTTTGTGCCAGATTCTGCCACCTCCCAGCAGTGGAGGTTAAGTGTGCTGGGAGTCCCCCCTGTGCTCCTCCTCCTAACCCCTGCAGCCGGAAGGAGACAAGGCTGTGCTGCGGGGGAGAAGGAGGAGGGGTGCCGCACCACAGTATGTGGGAGGTCATTGTGAGCGGCGGAGGGCGGTGGCAACAGTAAGAAGCCCATAGGCTTCTATAGGCTATCGCCATCAAAAGATACCCTCGGTGAAGTAAACCCGGCGGCCAGGACTTCGTAGATTTGAAAATGCGGTAAACCCCCCGAAAACGGGGGTTTTACTGCATTTTTCCATTAGAATATCCCATCCACACACTTTTACTGCAGTTTAATTAAAGTGAAGTACTGCCGGACTTGGAGCCAGTGGCAGCGCAGAGCTAAATGGCTGACAGCTTAGTAGCTCTGCGCTGCTGTGTAAAGAAAAAGAAAAAAGAACCATCGGGACCACGCTTACCATCAATGGCGGTAAAACATTCATGTATTCACCATCAACTGTAAAACTATTTGACATCGGTGTGTGACCATCGATGATTTTGAATCATCAATGGTCGATGGCCATCCCTAGTGTAAAACGATCTGCAGGGAAACCATCAATGATTTCCGGGAGTGTAGGTTCATCCCAGTCGCCCAGGGGCAAGTTCTAATTTGGTGCCCCCCTTTCTTAACAAAAAAAGAGAAAACAAATATGGAAATATCGTGTGTGTGTGTGTGTGTGTGTGTGTGTGTGTGTGTGTGTGTGTGTGTGTGTGTGTGTGTGTGTGTGTGTATAATTAAACACAACTTACATAATTATATAGACAGCGCTCTTAGCTGGTCTAAAGGGACCGGAGCTGAATTGGCAGAGTTCCAGCTACGCTGCAATTCAGCCATCTGCAGCATGCAGACACAACTATAACTGGTGGGTCCCATCCAGGGACGTGCAGTGAGGTAAATGGCTGAGGAGGCACTGGCTGGTACCAGAGCCAGATTTACACACAATATTTGAGCCAAAGGGTGCTTGTGGGCATTATACACAGGTGCTGCTGTATTTACTGCTGGAAATTTGGTGAATTTTGATCAGAGATGTACATAAAAGATAGGCGGGGAAGGATGGGGGGTGGGGGGGGTGGCACTGCCTCACCTGCCATAGACTTTTACTCCAGAGTTATAGAAATTATTAGACTAATACACACAAGATATTTCTAAGATATTTGTATTTTTCATATACTTTACATAGTCCAAACTCTGACTTATATGTTAGTATGACAGGAAAGGCTCTGCCTTACCTGCCTCACCTCACCGTCCCTGGTCCCATCTCACAGTCCAACAGTAGTGGCAGGTGCACAGTCACTTGCTGTAGCGCAGGTTGAGTAGTAACAGGAGGGAGCCATCCTGTTCCCTACTGCAGGTGTTAGCATGGCTCCTGGGACAGAGCCGATTAACTCTGCAGCGGTGACACCTGGATCCCACTGTGAGCCACACAGATGCTGCTGTACATGCTGGTGCCCCTTCAGGGTTTGGAGCCCGGAGGCGGGCTTCTCCATTGCCTCTGGGAGTTACCCCCCTGATGAATTCATCCATCAATGGTCATACCTACTTTACTATTTCCTGGGATGCGGGCCAATCATTGTCTAGTGGCGGGGCTTCATGGGTGCAACAAGGGGTTGAGCTAGGCTCCGTGTCTCAGCACCTTCTAGAAGAAAAAAAAAACACCATCCGGTGCTTGTGCCCCATCGATGGTGGGAATCCATCTGGCACTTTTGGTAAAAGTATTTAACAGACTATTGATGATTTTACACATCGATAGTCGATGGCCATCCCTATGCAGGAGAACCACACACTCTTCCAGGAGCCTGGGGGGCACTACCCAAACCCAAAAATGCAAGTGCCTCTGAGAGAAAAAGATGCTTTAGCAGGTCTCCTAAAATATGGGGTCTGCGCCATGATTCCGGTTACGTCTGCAGCAGCACGTATGGAAAGGTAAGTATTATAAATGTCTGCATCCATTACAGATATGCCATGGTTGTACGTAATACTTCCTTTTGTCTGATGACATGAGCCGAGATGTTCTTTAAATAATTTTTTTTTTTAAAGTTGAGTGTTGCAGGTTGTGACTTTTCTGGGCGGAATTCTGTAATATCTCTATACTTGGCGTGAGTAGTATCACTCTGCTGAATTCCGTATTACAAGGAAACTGGAGGAACTTGACATGTAATCAAAATTTCCTGTGTTATATTCACAGCTCTCTTGTGTACTTATTTTAAATACAACATCCTGGTAGATAGAAAAGGGCAGACAAGGTGGGCCAGTGGATTTTATCTGTTGTCAGATTATATAAATCTTCCTGCGAGCCCCACTCCTCCAATTACTGTGCATTGTACAAAGAGGAGCTAATTGGTGTCTTCCCTGCATCGGTTTTACATCAACATTCCTCAAAATTATAAAACCAGAGTAAGATTTTTCAGCCTGCCTGGTGAGAAGAGACAGAAGTATGCTATAAACAAATACATTTGTGCTTGTCAGTGACTAATGGAAAACAAGCAGCCATTTTATATTTAACCTAACAATGGAAGCCTGAACACCTCACACAGAAATCGAACTGTTACTTTGCTGTTTTACAGCCATATTAACAGAAGAACAGCAACATAATTAGGGGGCTTGGCAGATATTTTACTGAAATAATGCCTTTTGAATTTTCCTATGAATACATTTCCCAGAAAATACCCTTTTTTCAATTATTTTCTCCAGCACTTTAATGTGCGCCTATGATTTCTGTGATTCATTCTCTCGGCACAGTATATTAACTCCGGAGAGAGCTTCTCTCTTTGGGATTGAGTGCATTACATTACAATACTTTTTTTGTTTTATTTGCTGCCATTTCCATACAGGGGAATATGGAAATAGACATATGTTAGATATTAACGTATAGAATTTAGGATTGCAGTTTGAGAGCTAAGAAGAAGGAATAGAAGGCAAGATATAGGACATTGTTGGGGACATAATTTGGCACGATATACCTACTGCAACTTACATACAGAGGGGCGAATCAGCCATTGCTGCGTTCTTTCGACACCGGCAAAGGCAGCCCGACCCACCCCCTTCGCATGACTGGCTGAATGTGCAACTCGCTTAAAAATGCTCGCTGCCTATGAAGCAGCAAGCATTTTTAAGCGAGATCCCTGCTGCTGTAAAGTATGGCCGGGAGGAATAGCTGGGAAAAACCTCCCAGTACCTAATTGAATTCCCCCCGTAGTGTCTTCACCATGGGCAACGTTTCACAGATTTTTTCTGTACTTAGCTTTTTATTCACATACAAAATTACTTATGGTGTCTTACAAAATCACTTATGGTGTCTGAGGACTTTCCAGAAATTGTACACGATAGACAACGCCATCTGTAGATGGCATTGTTTATAGACGCCTATGGGCTCCTTTTCCAAACTCTGACCCCTCCACCCGCGGCATGCACATGCGCAGGAGGGTCACACATAAAGCCTGATTCAGATGCAGTCGCAACTTCGATGGTGTTGCAACTGAGCGATTATCGGCAGACTGCGCATGTGTCGCGGCTGTAGCGTGCTTACGCTGAAGAACCTGTGCAATGCCGCTCGTAGAAAGGAATCACTTGCAGAGTGACTGACAGGAAGAGGCCATTTGGGGGAGGTAACGGGGAGTGTCTGCAAAAATGACAGTTTTTGGGGCATGCCTTGGGGTGCGACTGCGATCTCGTACGCATAAAACATGGTGCCAGCCTTGCAGCTCCAGCGGCTGTTCTGCACGGCCATGGAGACACGGAGGTAGTTAATGTTCCTCGCATCTGCATGACAGTTGCGATGGAGTGCGCAGTTGCTAAGCATGTTGCGATGTCTCCGGTGGGCATCTCTTGTGGGAGGCTGCTACACTTGCAATGCCTCGAAGTTCCGTCACTTAAAAGATGGCTGCTGTGTTGGCATTGTGACCGCATCTGTTTCAGGCCCATAGTCAGGGATACTCCCAAGTTTGACACATTGTTACTCACTGATAACTGATAAGTAACTATAACTTTTGCCAAAAAGTTCAGTTTACTACAGTCAAGCAAGCAGCTTGCATTTTTTCGTCCACACGCAGCTGAACTATGAGCATAACAACCAAGATGCGCCACAAAATTCTCTCCAGCAAAATGCATAAGCCTGTAACACAATAATGTCATATGTAATAAAGATAGTAAAGACTCACAGGGCAGACAGTACTAACCTGAAAAATGCGGTCAATCATCCAAAAATGTCCACATTCTCTGTTTGAATTAAAGTGGTACGCATTACTGATATGCAGAAGGCTTATGAAAAGCAAAACCTTCCAGAGCTTGTGCCCAATAGGCACTACCATTTTTCGATCTTCTTACTGCAGAATTCCCGAGAAGGATCCTTCCCCGCTGCTTGCACTTGTCCTGGCCAGCGATCATGTATGTGCAATAGGCCTCCCAGGTTATAATCCCGGAAGTCCTCTGTTCAAAAGATGCATGATGTTAATAAACGCCGGTACACATGCAGTTTATCGCAGCAGTGCGATCGGGTCAGTACTGCGCCGGCGCCACAGTGCTCTGGCGTATGTCAGATGGGCGAAGTCCATCGTTGCCTAGCGATCGCCTCTGCCTGCTTGACAGGCAGAGGCGGTCACTGGGCGGGAGGAGGCTGGACGGCGGGTTAAGCCACCATTTAGGGGGGGGCGCGGTCTGGCCAATGAGGCAGGGCAAGCCCGCTGGGGGGCAGGTCGCGGCGGCTGCATGATGTCACGCGCAGCCGCTGTAACCCGAGCAGCGAAGAGGTTCACCCCGGCCATCCGCAGGAGCTGCGCTGGCTGGGAGTTACTCCTCAAATGCAAAAGCATCGCCGCTGTGCAATGCTTTTGCACTTCTGTGTGTGTGTGTGTGTGTGTGGGGCGGCACTGACATGCGGGGCGGACTAGCCCTGTGTTGGGAGTCCCCCTGCATGTCTGAGTGCCTGATCGTAGCTGTGCTAAATTTAGCGCAGCTACGATCAACTCGGAATGACCCCCTATGTGCGGATGTATCACATTGAAAATGACGTACTGTACATAACATTGATAACTATATACATCCCGCCCTAATAATTACTTTCAGCCATCAATGAGGTTAAATACTATTTTACAAGAAGCAGAAACATTCAACACAGATTTGACTACTATCAAAGTAGGGATCATTGATCCTTATAGCAATAGTGCTGGCCTTTCGCAGCCAGATAGCACAACGATTTCACTTTGAATTAATGTAAAATAGTTCTTTCAGTCATCTCTGGCATCTGATCACTTTGTACAGACATTGAAACAAAGAAGTACTGACATCAGCTGTGAGAGCTCTGACAGAAAAGGACAAATATGTGAGATGAGAACATAATGCTGTAATAACAATAATTAAATCAAACAGTCCTGCAGCTCCCGAAGGTGGTTCAGTGGGAAGTATTTCTTTCCTGCTGGTTCAGAATCTAACATTTACATTTGTGAGATTTACAGTTGTTGGTCATTCGGGGATCACGAGAGATCAGCAGATAAAAAGCACTTAAGGCGAGAGTAATGCATTTTAAGCATGATCTAATTTCTTTCTATGCATACGCGTGTCCAACTTATCAACATCTATGGGTAAACGTATCAAATGTGGCTTTTTGGTGCTCTTCTGAGCAGTTTATGAAGCAAAAACTGCAGAGAATCCTCGTCACAATTCTTTGCAAGAAAAAATGTAAACTGCTGGATACAGTTATATCCCTTTCACACAGAGCCGGGTTGACCCAGATTGTGGCTTGATGTGAAAGGGTTCCCTGAAAAAAATCCAGGTGGAAGACTCGGTTTATGGAGCAGTGTGAACGGGTAACTTGGGTCATCCGACCCGGGGCCTGTTCAAGCCCTATGGAGAGCCGGCTCACTGGCGCTTGGAGATTAAGTAATCTACAAGCGCCGGCAGAGGAGAAGCACCTGTAATATCCCAGGTGCAGCCTGCGGTGTGAATGAGTTTCATCTGCTGTGCCGCGGCTTGAAACCCTAGTTCAGTGACCCGCGCTAGACCAGGTATTGCAGTGTGAAAGGGGTATAAATGAACCAGCGGTTTTGCCAACTGCATGAAATTCCACCAAATAAAACACCAAAAAAATACGAGGTAGCTGTGAAATTGCTGCCAGTCATGTAAAGGAAACAAAATGTAACACCTCCCCCCCCTTCCCTTCACAGAGACCCTGTACTGCTTGAAAATAAAACGTGTGACCCTGGCATTTGAAAGATGCAATAATATTGGCCCTTCTATAATTGTATTAATTCTATTCCCCCCCCCCCCCCCCCCACGTATTTGTATTCATTATTTAAATTATGAACATGTATATTTCTATAAATAATACTGTGGCCTCTACATATTTGTATTAATTACAATGTCACCCTATATAATTGTTTTATTTATGTGTCCTCTCTAAACTGTTATGAATTATAATGTTCTCTCTTGCACTGTATACGTTTCTTAATTATAATGATTCTATATATTTTTTTATATTTATGAGACACTATCTTTCTATCTATCTATCTATCTATCTTTATAATATTGACAGTACTTATTACTCTCTATTTTTTTGGGGGGGAGGAGTAATGGTATGATTATATATACCTACACTTTTTTCTTGATGTGATCTCTTTACTTGACCTTTCGTTACCCATTGGTTAAAAACGAAATCCCAATTTAAACTACAGGGACCCCTTACACAGCGCTATCTGACATGAAATGAATTCATGTTCAGGTGTCAGCCTACTAAATACATGGTCAGCCGATCAGGAGCGGTCTTTTATGTGCCAGAGATGAAACACCATTCTGGAATGGCTGGCCAACAGATTCCTATGTGCTTGGCCCTAAGGTAGAACAGCTAAGATTCAGCTGCTGCACAGATAGTGCTTCTTTAGATAGCAATCAGTGCATAGCATACCATATTCCCTTTTTGCCTTTTTTGCGATAAGCAGGGGTATTGTCAGGATCAGGACCCGCGCATATGATTATGCACAGAAGCGGCTGACGGAGAGGGATCCGAAGATTCCTCCTGGTCATAATGTAGCCTATAGTCTACATTGGCTTCAGATGGAGTTATCTGGGTCAAGCTTTGCAGACCTAAACTTTTTGCATCTTGTTATACAGCCCCATTATATCGTCCCCATAGAGAACTGTGTAGATACCTGGTAACTCTGGCTTTAGTAGTATATGAAATTATAAGTAAAGCTTCAATTTCTCATATTCCTGCAAAATTGACAGTTTTTGCAGGACTATGGGCCTAATTCAAGGTTGATTGCAAAACAACATTTTTCCTCTAAAGGGTAAAACCATGGGGGTCATTCCGAGTTGTTCGCTCGCAAGCGGATTTTAGCAGATTTGCTCATGCTAAGCCGCCGCCTACTGGGAGTGAATCTTAGCATCTTAAAATTGCGAACGATGTTTTCGCAATATTGCGATTACACACCTCGTAGCAGTTTCTGAGTAGCTCAAGACTTACTCGGCTTCTGCGATCAGTTCAGTGCTTGTCGTTCCTGGTTTGACGTCACAAACACACCCAGCGTTCGCCCAGACACTCCCCCGTTTCTCCGGCCACTCCTGCGTTTTTTCCGGAAACTGTAGCGTTTTTTCCCACACGCCCATAAAACGGCCTGTTTCCGCCCAGTAACACCCATTTCCTGTCAATCACATTACGATCGCCAGAACGAAGAAAAAGCCGTGAGTAAAATTCCTAAGTGCATAGCAAATTTACTTGGCGCAGTCGCAGTGCGGACATTGCGCATGCGCATTAAGCGGAAAATCGCTGCGATGCGAAGATTTTTACCGAGCGAACAACTCGGAATGACCCCCCATGTGCACTGCAGGGGGCAGATGTAACATGTACAGAGAGAGTTAGATTTGGGTGTGGTGTGTTCAAACTGTAATCTAAACTGCAGTGTAAAAATAAAGCAGCCAGTATTTACCCTGCACAAAAACAAAATAACCCACCCAAATCTAAAGGGCCCCATACACTAGAGCGATAATGCCCGATTTCAGCCCAATTCGGGCATTCGGCCCGATATATCAGTTGCAATCGGGCATTTTAGAGGTGTTCCCGAACCGATCCGATGCGCGTTCCCGTGAGCATCGTATCGGATCCTCCAGATTGAATGTGCTGCACATTCAATCTGGTCCGACCTGGGGGCATGGCTTGGGATCGCCCAGATATATCTAATATGCAAATGGGCAGCATCCGATGTATCTTAGCCGATCCTGCCACCCGGGAGGCTGCAGGGGTGATCGCCTGCGATCACCTCCGACATGAGATCGTTCTAGTGTATGGGGCCCTTAACTCTCTCTGCACATGTTATATCTGCCCCACCTGCAGTGCACATGGTTTTGCCCATTAGAAGAAAATGTTGTTTTGTAATCAACCTTGAATTAGGCCCTATGACAAGTGTAAGCTTTATTGTCACGTATGGGTTAAAACAAACAGGCCCCATATTCTCTGTTACATACTATAGGCCTCTCTACGTGTTGCTCTGTATGGCATGTCTAGAGTTTATATATACCAATGTAATATAGATATTTTAAAACTGCTGCCTTTAGAGAGTACACATAATCTCTAGAAATCCACTGTTACTCGGAACACTTTTTGGATTCCAAGCTGAATTAGATAACTTTTAAAGGTCACTGCTAAGTCTGCTGAGGTACCGATCAAAAGATCAAGTGCCGAGCGGAATCTCCTCCTGTCGGCCTTGTCACTCTTTCTATTTCCCTTGATGCCAGGGTTATCTGCCAGAGATGCGGCTGGCGAGCGGCTGGAATACAAATGATTGTGAATTGGGAGCTGCAGTTGCAGAGGGGAGGGGTCCGGGAAGTACGACAACAGTTGTCCCCTGAGCACATTTATTGTCACCTCTAGCACGTGAGGGGCATGCTGATTGATTTCCTGTTTTTATAGAAACATTTGACGTCAGGTATAAATAACTCCCCACCCCCACAGCCCGTCTCTGCCATTGTTGCATCTGTACAAATGAATAGCTTTAGAACTTGTTCATCATTAAGCTTTACCACACCTGCTGACAGTCTGCTCCATGCGCACACTGATTTATTCTGAGGAATTTGACCTTCAGAGCGTGGCCTCTGGTTCTGTCCTCTATTGATCAGCAGGACATGTGTATTGTTAAATTACTTTAATAAATTGCTTAAATTGGAAATAAATACATGACTGGTCCATAGCATGTGCCTGACTTCATGATGATAAATGCCAGGAAACACCCCCTTTTTTGTTTTAATTAAATCAACTGACAGACCATCCAGCAAAATGGTGTGTGTGTGTGTGTGTGTGTGTGTGTGTGTGTGTGTGTGAGGGTATGGCAGCAGCAGCTGCAGCTCTTCTCCTCAGCCCAGCACACGCCGCTGTGCACTGGGCTGCAGTGTGGCCATAGAGGTGCTTAAAATACTATTTTTATTTTATTTTATTTTTCTAAGGGTACATGACCAAACCACCTGTGATTAGGCCACTCCCCTTGAAAGGTACCTGGGCCCAGCCTGGCTCTCGACTGCCCTGTGTGCCTCCCTAGACTTATGGGGGTCATTCTGAGTTGTTCGCTCGCTAGCTGCTTTTAGCAGCTGTGCAAACGCTAAGCCGCCGCCCTCTGGGAGTGTATCTTAGCTTAGCAGAAGTGCGAACGAAAGGATCGCAGAGCGGCACCAAAATATTTTCGAGCAGTTTCTGAGTAGCTCCAGACCTACTTCTAGCTTGCGATCACTTCAGACTATTTACTTCCTGTTTTGACGTCACAAACACTCCCTGCGTTTGGCCAGCCACGCCTGCATTTCCCCAGGCGCGCCTGCGTTTGTATCTGACACACCTGCGTTTTTCAGCACACTTCATGAAAATGGTCAGTTTCCTCCCAGAAACGCCCCATTCCTGTCAATCACTCAGCGGCCAACAGTGTGACTGAAAAGTGTCGTGAGACCTTGTGTGAAACTGCATTGACTTTTGTGAAAGTACGTCGCGCGTGCGCATTGCGCCGCATATGCATGCGCAGAAGTGACGCTTTTTGACCTAATTGCCACGCTGTGACCGAAATCAGCTAGCGAACAACTCAGAATGTCCCCCTATATTGTAAATAGTCTTATTTGTATAGCTTTTCGCAATATTGTGCAGTTGAACTGATATATCTGCGTGTATGGTGCCAAATAATTTGATTGAAAATGTGATGAGATACAGTATTTGATTGCATTATTATAAGGGCAATAATACTAATGGAGTGTATGGAGCTGCAGCTCCAAGTTCCCTATTGAAGATAGGCCCACAGGATATCAGTGATTTAAGCAGGGCTGTAGCTCGGTGTGTGCAGATGGTGCTTTGCCCACAGCGCATTTGCCCTGTGGGCGCACCTATCACATACACCACCATTTTCCCGCCCTGCTGCCTATTGCCCCCGTGTGCTCCTCCCACTCCCTCACCCCTGTGTAAAGTGCTGACAGCTGCTCTGACCGCTCCTCCCACTCCCGTACCCTTGTGTAGAGAACCCTGCTCCAGCAATGGACCCAGATGCCTATGTGATACGTCCACCATGCACCCATTAAGTGGTGGAACTTGTGAGTGGTAGGCCCAGCTGCAAAAATATAATTTGGGCCCCTCCTCCCACACCGCAACCCTAGTTCACAATATGCCACATGGTAATGGGTGACTGGGAGAGGCAGAGGGTGACAGCATAAGGCAGGATGAGGCAGGGGGTTACAGCGGAATGCAGAGGGAGACAGAGGGAGGCAGTGGGAAACAGGGAGAGACAGTGAGTGACAGAGGTACAAGCATAATATCCTGCATGGTGCAGATAACAAGGGAGCATATACCCTGATGGACGTATCAATACAGTGGCCTCTGCGCTGTCCCTGACCCCTTGTGCTTTCCTCAGTTTGGCACTTGGTCAGGCAGCTCTGACAGTGCCAGTTACACCAGTTGTGAGATGCCTATAATTCTCAGATGCAGTGAATCAGAAATAATGTACAGCTGTCTGTTAATTCTAGGCAGTATGTGGCTGTGATCATCAGCACTGATAGGTGGCAGGACTCCTCTATCAGTCCGGCACACACAAGATCAGCCCTACCTCCCTAAGGTAAGGGGAAAGTCCTTTGGGCAATGGGGCCCACCCTGCTCTCTATATTGGCACATGGGGCCAGAGCATAACTCATTCCTGGGCTCGGCAGCAATGGGACCCTTAGTCTTCAGGGGCCCCGGTGCAATGCACCTGCTGCACCAGTGGTAGTTCCACCTCTGCACCCATAGATATACCATACCATGGAAGCCATAGACAAACGGCAAGTGGCTCAAATTATGACAATAGCAATGGTATATAATATGATTACTAGAGCTGATGCCACATCATGCAGTTTAAGGGACAGAGCAGAGCTGCTACACATGCCCAGTGGTATCAGCATCTTCTACCAAGTTTGCTATGTGTGTGGTCCTCAATCATTGTTCTGGACCAGAGAGTAGCTACCAGGAAGAAGAGACAGGAGCCTTATCATGAGGTGGGAGAATGTGTGCTTAGAAAGTGCAGTACTGGCTCTATTATGTTTGTGTATTTATTTATTTATTTATTATAGTATGTTGAACCTTTTCCTGACCTATCTTATTTATATTATTTAAATATGTTTGATACAGCCTATACGATAGACCATCTATAGTGTTAAATATTAATACTGTATTCCATGCTCCACAGAGTGAGAGATTGTTGAATGCATTTGGAAACCCCCTCTCAAAATCCTGCATTTGCCACTGGAAGCTATTGATAAATTATCACCTAGAACTTGATTAGTTCTTCTTAGTGACTAACTGAACCCTAGACTTTGCAGTGAGGAGCTTTTTTCAAGTATAATTGACCTAATTCATTCCTCGCCATCATAATATCATGTTAATCAATTCAAAAATACAAAATAATTATCTCTTGTGGGATATATTGGAAGTATATCAAAAACATTATTTTAAGAATGAAGCTTTGCTTTTCCTGACAGAAATGAGTCTCTCACTTTGTTCATTTGCGCAGCCTACTGCGGCGCCCTGGGACAAGAGCACGACCGAATCACCTTTCAGTACGGCATGTTTCCTCCTAAGAAGAGAGTATTGACTGCATAGGAGAGAAAAGAGTTAAACATCTGGGGAGGGGTGGACCTAGCTGTAAGGAAAGTACAGCCTTTTTTAAGGGGAGGGCTTGATATATATAGGGAAGGCGAAGCCATTTTAAGTCTCTTGGTGATTTGGTTTGGTGAGTGCTGCAGTGCAAGCAAAAATTTTTGTTTTTCCTTGGCTTTTGCTGTACACATAGGTTATTCATAGTCCATCTGTGGTGATTCCCCTCTCCAGAGAACCCCTCACTATTTATACCCTCTCACCTGGTTTGCCTGCTAACATGTCTGCTAGGCCCCGGCGCGTGCTAAGGGCCCCGGCTCGGTTCAGCGGCTCGGACGTCCGAGCGGGCCCTGAGGCGGCGGTGGGCGGCCTGAGGGACGGGGCTCCGTCCCCTAGGGCCTCTACACTCACGGCCGCAGGCAGCGCGGACGGGGGCCGGGCGGGCTCGCCGCCGGGGGCCGGGATGGGCACTTCGGCTGGACGAGGACGGCGTGGGGGACCGGTGGTCCTTTCAGGCCACCCGAGGATCAGCGGGCGGCGGCCGTCCCCTCCGGGGGCCGCCGTACCCGGGAGCAGGTCGGGCGCCCGCGGGCACGCGCGTGCGCGCTGCGGTGAGCGCCCGGGAGCGGCAGACAGCGACTCTCCTTCCTCGCCGCGGCCGAGTGTTCGTGCCGGGCGGGGGGAGAGGACAGGTGCGGGAGCAGGCGGTCGCCGCGCGGGGCCTATGCAGGAGCCTCGCGCGGCGGCTGAAGAGGCAGATCAATGCGGGAGATCGTTGGCAGGAGGACGAGGGACGCGCGCCCGAGGCGCGCGCGCGCCCACGCTCGTTCCGGACGCCGCGGGCCGCGCACGTGCGCGCGCAGCGGGGCCAAATACACACAGATCACCCGCTTCTTCTCCCCGGATGCCGGTAGACGGCAGGGGGAGGGAGCACATGAGGGGGGTGCAGCGTATGCCTCAAGTAGGCAACGCTGGGCGCATGGAGAGGGCAGTAGGAAGAGGGGGTACAGCATCAGCGGCAAGGGATGGCCGGGGCCAGCGGGCGGGTGCGCCCTCCGCGGGCCAGGTGACACGCGGGGGAGCACGCGCGGGGAGGCAGCAGGTCCCCATGAATACCGCGGGGCACAGCGGGACCCGCGGCAGGAAGGGAGACAGGGAGTGGGTCAGCGGCCCAGGGGATTTTTCTGCTTCCCCGGAGAGGGAAGAAGTAGACTCAGAATTTGAGAGTGGTGGGGCTGTCCGGGGTGCACTTGCCTTCGGTTTAGAGCACGAGGAGCAGGGTCCCCGGGGCGCGTCAGGCGGTCGGTGGGCGCGGGCTCGCGCCCAACCAAGGACCGGCCGTCCATCGGGCGGCGTTTCCGCGGGTCGCGCCGCACGGGTTCCCCCTGGGGCCATGGCGTCGGCGCTGGCCACGGTGGTGGAGGCTCTGGGGCCGTTAGCAGCAGTGGCCTCCCCTAGGGCAAGGACGGAGGTTGGCCAGTCTGCGGGAAGCAGGGGGTCTGGCGATCGAAGGGCATCAGCGGCGCAGCGAGTAGCACGGGCCTGCCGAGAGCTGGGGGCCGCCGCGGCGGAGCTGGAGCTAGGGCCAGAACGGGAGCAGCGGGGGCGCACAGTCACTGCGCATTCCGCACGGGGTGCCCGGCGTGCGCCGCAAGCGCGGGCCGGGCCCTCTTCTGTTTTGTCTTCCACAGAGGGCCGAAGTGAAAGAGATTGGGCGGATTTCGTGGCGGACGATGATTGGACGGAAGAAAACGAAGGATCCGGGTCGGAGAGGTCGATGGCATCCGGTGAGTTGGTACAGTCTATATCAGTTTCCACCACGAGCTCGAGTTCGCGAAGCTCTTCGTCCTCCTCGTCCTCCTCTTCTTTAGCGTCGCAGGCGTCCGACGCGGATAGTACTGCTAGGGCAAGGAGGGAGGCCGAGAAACTTGCCAAAAGGGCGGCAAAGCAGCAGAAGAGGCGCAAGCGACGCAGGCGAATGAGTGTAGAGGAGCGTAGGGCAAAGAAGCGGCGCGATCTGCCGGGGGTAGTGCGCTGCGAGTACACCGCAGTTATGAGGGGGCTGCGAGATAGCTGCCGCAAGAAGATACGTAGGGGTGACTTCGTGGACTTATTCGTCTTGACTAGGGCCATGAAGAGGGACTACAAAGCGGCGGCCGCTAAGACGGGCATGGGGACAGAAGCTTTCCGGTCTTTTGATAATTGGCTGGCCGGTTTCTGGGTGTTTGCGGCATGCTATTTGGAGGATAGGCCGGAAGAACACATGAATATTATCCGGTACCTGCATCTCGTGCATGACATGCAGCGCACGTCCGCGGGCTCGGAATGGCGGCAGTATGACCAAGAGTTTCGGGAGAAACAGGATGGGCTGCGGGTCATGGATTTTGGTTTCAAAGATGTGGAGGTCTGGCTCAAAGTGACCCGGGCATCACAACAAGAGGCGGAGCCCCAGAAACAGGGAACAGGTGTGCGTCGCGCGGGGTCATCAGCCCAGGGGGCGGTCGCGGACGGAGGAATTGCCAGGACAGGCGGATTGGCCGCTCGCGGGGGCGGGCGGTCCGCTACTCGGGGGAAATGCTTCGCGTTTAACAGCGGAACATGTTCCTATGGCAAGCAGTGTCGGTTTCGTCACTCCTGCCAGCATTGTGGAGGAGCCCACCCAGCCTCCTCTTGTTTTAAAGGGGGGCGACAGGGAAACAGGGGAAAGCAGGCTTACTCGAAGCAGGCCGCGAGCGGGACCGCTCAGCAGAGCCCCAACGCCAGTTAAGTTGGAAACGATGGGCAAATGGTTGGATATGTATCCAAATAGAACGGATGCGAAGTTTTTGTTAGAAGGTTTTAAGTTTGGTTTTCGCTTGCCTGTTGCAAGCGAGGTATCAGTGCGGGCACAGAGAAACCTCCAGTCTGCACGGGCATTGCCGACTGTCCTGCGGGAGAAAGTAGATAAGGAGGTCAGGTTGGGCAGGATGGAGGGGCCTTTTAGATCACCCCCGGTGGATGACTTGGTCATCTCCCCGGTCGGGGTGGTTCCGAAGAAGACCCCGGGCGCTTTTCGGCTCATACAGCATCTGTCTTACCCGCCAGGGGCGTCAGTCAACGACGCAATACCACCGGCTTATTGCTCGGTGGTGTATCAGTCATTTGACAAGGCGCTAGAGATGGTCCGCAGCTACGGGAGCGGGGCCCTCATGGCTAAGATCGATGTTGAGTCAGCCTTTAGATTATTGCCATTGCATCCTGACTCATTCCGTTTCATGGGTTTCCGGATTGGGACGGAGTATTTCATAGAGATGAGCGGGTTCGGTTTCTCTGAAACCGAACCCGCACGAACTTCATGTTTTTTTCACGGGTCCGAGCAGACTCGGATCCTCCCGCCTTGCTCGGTTAACCCGAGCGCGCCCGAACGTCATCATGACGCTGTCGGATTCTCGCGAGACTCGGATTCTATATAAGGAGCCGCGCGTCGCCGCCATTTTCACACGTGCATTGAGATTGATAGGGAGAGGACGTGGCTGGCGTCCTCTCCATTAGAAATTAGATTAGAAGAGAGAGAGAGATTGTGCAGAGTCAGACAGAGTTTACCACAGTGACCAGTGCAGTTGTTGTTAGTTAACTTTTATTTATTTTAATATATATCCGTTCTCTGCTATATCCGTTCTCTGCCTGAAAAAAAACGATACACAGCAGCAGCCAGTCACACAGTGTGACTCAGTCTGTGTGCACTCAGCTCAGCCCAGTGTGCTGCACATCAATGTATAAAAGGCAAAGCTTATAATAATTGTGGGGGAGACTGGGGAGCACTGCAGGTTGTTATAGCAGGAGCCCCCAGGAGTACATAATATTATATTAATTTAAAATTAAACAGTGCACACTTTTGCTGCAGGAGTGCCACTGCCAGTGTGACTAGTGGTGACCAGTGCCTGACCACCAGTATAGTAGTATATTCATTGTTGTATGTATTGTATACTATCTCTTTATCAACCAGTCTATATTAGCAGCAGACACAGTACAGTGCGGTAGTTCACGGCTGTGGCTACCTCTGTGTCGGCAGTCGGAACTCGGCAGGCAGTCCGTCCATCCATAATTGTATTACAATATATACCACCTAACCGTGGTATTTTTTTTTCTTTCTTTATACCGTCATAGTGTCATACTAGTTGTTACGAGTATACTACTATCTCTTTATCAACCAGTGTACAGTGCGGTAGTTCACGGCTGTGGCTACCTCTGTGTCGGCAGTCGGCAGGCAGTCCGTCCATCCATAATTGTATTATTATTATAATATATACCACCTAACCGTGGTTTTTTTTCCATTCTTTATACCGTCGTCATAGTGTCATACTAGTTGTTACGAGTATACTACTATCTCTTTATCAACCAGTGTACAGTGCGGTAGTTCACGGCTGTGGCTACCTCTGTGTCGGCAGTCGGCAGGCAGTCCGTCCATCCATAATTGTATTATTATTATAATATATACCACCTAACCGTGGTTTTTTTTCCATTCTTTATACCGTCGTCATAGTGTCATACTAGTTGTTACGAGTATACTACTATCTCTTTATCAACCAGTGTACAGTGCGGTAGTTCACGGCTGTGGCTACCTCTGTGTCGGCAGTCGGCAGGCAGTCCGTCCATCCATAATTGTATTATTATTATAATATATACCACCTAACCGTGGTTTTTTTTCCATTCTTTATACCGTCGTCATAGTGTCATACTAGTTGTTACGAGTATACTACTATCTCTTTATCAACCAGTGTACAGTGCGGTAGTTCACGGCTGTGGCTACCTCTGTGTCGGCAGTCGGCAGGCAGTCCGTCCATCCATAATTGTATTATTATTATAATATATACCACCTAACCGTGGTTTTTTTTCCATTCTTTATACCGTCGTCATAGTGTCATACTAGTTGTTACGAGTATACTACTATCTCTTTATCAACCAGTGTACAGTGCGGTAGTTCACGGCTGTGGCTACCTCTGTGTCGGCAGTCGGCAGGCAGTCCGTCCATCCATAATTGTATTATTATTATAATATATACCACCTAACCGTGGTTTTTTTTCCATTCTTTATACCGTCGTCATAGTGTCATACTAGTTGTTACGAGTATACTACTATCTCTTTATCAACCAGTGTACAGTGCGGTAGTTCACGGCTGTGGCTACCTCTGTGTCGGCAGTCGGCAGGCAGTCCGTCCATCCATAATTGTATTATTATTATAATATATACCACCTAACCGTGGTTTTTTTTCCATTCTTTATACCGTCGTCATAGTGTCATACTAGTTGTTACGAGTATACTACTATCTCTTTATCAACCAGTGTACAGTGCGGTAGTTCACGGCTGTGGCTACCTCTGTGTCGGCAGTCGGCAGGCAGTCCGTCCATCCATAATTGTATTATTATTATAATATATACCACCTAACCGTGGTTTTTTTTCCATTCTTTATACCGTCGTCATAGTGTCATACTAGTTGTTACGAGTATACTACTATCTCTTTATCAACCAGTGTACAGTGCGGTAGTTCACGGCTGTGGCTACCTCTGTGTCGGCAGTCGGCAGGCAGTCCGTCCATCCATAATTGTATTATTATTATAATATATACCACCTAACCGTGGTTTTTTTTTCATTCTTTATACCGTCGTCATAGTGTCATACTAGTTGTTACGAGTATACTACTATCTCTTTATCAACCAGTGTACAGTGCGGTAGTTCACGGCTGTGGCTACCTCTGTGTCGGCAGTCGGCAGGCAGTCCGTCCATCCATAATTGTATTATTATTATAATATATACCACCTAACCGTGGTTTTTTTTCCATTCTTTATACCGTCGTCATAGTGTCATACTAGTTGTTACGAGTATACTACTATCTCTTTATCAACCAGTGTACAGTGCGGTAGTTCACGGCTGTGGCTACCTCTGTGTCGGCAGTCGGCAGGCAGTCCGTCCATCCATAATTGTATTATTATTATAATATATACCACCTAACCGTGGTTTTTTTATACCACCTAACCGTGGCAGTCCGTCCATAATTGTATACTAGTAAACTATCCAATCCATCCATCTCCATTGTTTACCTGAGGTGCCTTTTAGTTCTGCCTATAAAATATGGAGAACAAAAAAGTTGAGGTTCCAAAATTAGGGAAAGATCAAGATCCACTTCCACCTCGTGCTGAAGCTGCTGCCACTAGTCATGGCCGAGACGATGAAATGCCAGCAACGTCGTCTGCCAAGGCCGATGCCCAATGTCATAGTACAGAGCATGTCAAATCCAAAACACCAAATATCAGAAAAAAAAGGACTCCAAAACCTAAAATAAAATTGTCGGAGGAGAAGCGTAAACTTGCCAATATGCCATTTACCACACGGAGTGGCAAGGAACGGCTGAGGCCCTGGCCTATGTTCATGGCTAGTGGTTCAGCTTCACATGAGGATGGAAGCACTCAGCCTCTCGCTAGAAAAATGAAAAGACTCAAGCTGGCAAAAGCACCGCAAAGAACTGTGCGTTCTTTGAAATCCCAAATCCACAAGGAGAGTCCAATTGTGTCGTTTGCGATGCCTGACCTTCCCAACACTGGACGTGAAGAGCATGCGCCTTCCACTATTTGCATGCCCCCTGCAAGTGCTGGAAGGAGCACCCGCAGTCCAGTTCCTGATAGTCAGATTGAAGATGTCAGTGTTGAAGTACACCAGGATGAGGAGGATATGGGTGTTGCTGGCGCTGGGGAGGAAATTGACCAGGAGGATTCTGATGGTGAGGTGGTTTGTTTAAGTCAGGCACCCGGGGAGACACCTGTTGTCCGTGGGAGGAATATGGCCGTTGACATGCCAGGTGAAAATACCAAAAAAATCAGCTCTTCGGTGTGGAGGTATTTCACCAGAAATGCGGACAACAGGTGTCAAGCCGTGTGTTCCCTTTGTCAAGCTGTAATAAGTAGGGGTAAGGACGTTAACCACCTCGGAACATCCTCCCTTATACGTCACCTGCAGCGCATTCATAATAAGTCAGTGACAAGTTCAAAAACTTTGGGTGACAGCGGAAGCAGTCCACTGACCAGTAAATCCCTTCCTCTTGTAACCAAGCTCACGCAAACCACCCCACCAACTCCCTCAGTGTCAATTTCCTCCTTCCCCAGGAATGCCAATAGTCCTGCAGGCCATGTCACTGGCAAGTCTGACGAGTCCTTTCCTGCCTGGGATTCCTCCGATGCATCCTTGCGTGTAACGCCTACTGCTGCTGGCGCTGCTGTTGTTGCCGCTGGGAGTCGATGGTCATCCCAGAGGGGAAGTCGTAAGCCCACTTGTACTACTTCCAGTAAGCAATTGACTGTTCAACAGTCCTTTGCGAGGAAGATGAAATATCACAGCAGTCATCCTACTGCAAAGCGGATAACTGAGTCCTTGACAACTATGTTGGTGTTAGACGTGCGTCCGGTATCCGCCGTTAGTTCACAGGGAACTAGACAATTTATTGAGGCAGTGTGCCCCCGTTACCAAATACCATCTAGGTTCCACTTCTCTAGGCAGGCGATACCGAGAATGTACACGGACGTCAGAAAAAGACTCACCAGTGTCCTAAAAAATGCAGTTGTACCCAATGTCCACTTAACCACGGACATGTGGACAAGTGGAGCAGGGCAGGGTCAGGACTATATGACTGTGACAGCCCACTGGGTAGATGTATGGACTCCCGCCGCAAGAACAGCAGCGGCGGCACCAGTAGCAGCATCTCGCAAACGCCAACTCTTTCCTAGGCAGGCTACGCTTTGTATCACCGCTTTCCAGAATACGCACACAGCTGAAAACCTCTTACGGCAACTGAGGAAGATCATCGCGGAATGGCTTACCCCAATTGGACTCTCCTGTGGATTTGTGGCATCGGACAACGCCAGCAATATTGTGTGTGCATTAAATATGGGCAAATTCCAGCACGTCCCATGTTTTGCACATACCTTGAATTTGGTGGTGCAGAATTTTTTAAAAAACGACAGGGGCGTGCAAGAGATGCTGTCGGTGGCCAGAAAAATTGCGGGACACTTTCGGCGTACAGGCACCACGTACAGAAGACTGGAGCACCACCAAAAACTACTGAACCTGCCCTGCCATCATCTGAAGCAAGAAGTGGTAACGAGGTGGAATTCAACCCTCTATATGCTTCAGAGGTTGGAGGAGCAGCAAAAGGCCATTCAAGCCTATACAATTGAGCACGATATAGGAGATGGAATGCACCTGTCTCAAGTGCAGTGGAGAATGATTTCAACGTTGTGCAAGGTTCTGATGCCCTTTGAACTTGCCACACGTGAAGTCAGTTCAGACACTGCCAGCCTGAGTCAGGTCATTCCCCTCATCAGGCTTTTGCAGAAGAAGCTGGAGGCATTGAAGAAGGAGCTAACACGGAGCGATTCCGCTAGGCATGTGGGACTTGTGGATGCAGCCCTTAATTCGCTTAACAAGGATTCACGGGTGGTCAATCTGTTGAAATCAGAGCACTACATTTTGGCCACCGTGCTCGATCCTAGATTTAAAGCCTACCTTGGATCTCTCTTTCCGGCAGACACAGGTCTGCTGGGGTTGAAAGACCTGCTGGTGACAAAATTGTCAAGTCAAGCGGAACGCGACCTGTCAACATCTCCTCCTTCACATTCTCCCGCAACTGGGGGTGCGAGGAAAAGGCTCAGAATTCCGAGCCCACCCGCTGGCGGTGATGCAGGGCAGTCTGGAGCGACTGCTGATGCTGACATCTGGTCCGGACTGAAGGACCTGACAACGATTACGGACATGTCGTCTACTGTCACTGCATATGATTCTCTCAACATTGATAGAATGGTGGAGGATTATATGAGTGACCGCATCCAAGTAGGCACGTCACACAGTCCGTACTTATACTGGCAGGAAAAAGAGGCAATTTGGAGGCCCTTGCACAAACTGGCTTTATTCTACCTAAGTTGCCCTCCCACAAGTGTGTACTCCGAAAGAGTGTTTAGTGCCGCCGCTCACCTTGTCAGCAATCGGCGTACGAGGTTACATCCAGAAAATGTGGAGAAGATGATGTTCATTAAAATGAATTATAATCAATTCCTCCGCGGAGACATTGACCAGCAGCAATTGCCTCCACAAAGTACACAGGGAGCTGAGATGGTGGATTCCAGTGGGGACGAATTGATAATCTGTGAGGAGGGGGATGTACACGGTGATATATCGGAGGGTGAAGATGAGGTGGACATCTTGCCTCTGTAGAGCCAGTTTGTGCAAGGAGAGATTAATTGCTTCTTTTTTGGGGGGGGTCCAAACCAACCCGTCATATCAGTCACAGTCGTGTGGCAGACCCTGTCACTGAAATGATGGGTTGGTTAAAGTGTGCATGTCCTGTTTTGTTTATACAACATAAGGGTGGGTGGGAGGGCCCAAGGATAATTCCATCTTGCACCTCTTTTTTCTTTTCTTTTTCTTTGCATCATGTGCTGATTGGGGAGGGTTTTTTGGAAGGGACATCCTGCGTGACACTGCAGTGCCACTCCTAGATGGGCCCGGTGTTTGTGTCGGCCACTAGGGTCGCTAATCTTACTCACACAGCTACCTCATTGCGCCTCTTTTTTTCTTTGCGTCATGTGCTGTTTGGGGAGGGTTTTTTGGAAGGGACATCCTGCGTGACACTGCAGTGCCACTCCTAGATGTGCCCGGTGTTTGTGTCGGCCACTAGGGTCGCTAATCTTACTCACACAGTCAGCTACCTCATTGCGCCTCTTTTTTTCTTTGCGTCATGTGCTGTTTGGGGAGGGTTTTTTGGAAGGGCCATCCTGCGTGACACTGCAGTGACACTCCTAGATGGGCCCGGTGTTTGTGTCGGCCACTAGGGTCGCTAATCTTACTCACACAGCTACCTCATTGCGCCTCTTTTTTTCTTTGCGTCATGTGCTGTTTGGGGAGGGTTTTTTGGAAGGGCCATCCTGCGTGACACTGCAGTGCCACTCCTAGATGGGCCCGGTGTTTGTGTCGGCCACTAGGGTCGCTAATCTTACTCACACAGCTACCTCATTGCGCCTCTTTTTTTCTTTGCGTCATGTGCTGTTTGGGGAGGGTTTTTTGGAAGGGACATCCTGCGTGACACTGCAGTGCCACTCCTAGATGGGCCCGGTGTTTGTGTCGGCCACTAGGGTCGCTTATCTTACTCACACAGCGACCCCGGTGCAAATTTTAGGACTAAAAATAATATTGTGAGGTGTGATGTGTTCAGAATAGGCTGAAAATGAGTGTAAATTATGTTTTTTGAGGTTAATAATACTTTGGGATCAAAATTACCCCCAAATTCTATGATTTAAGCTGTTTTTTAGGGTTTTTTGAAAAAAACACCCGAATCCAAAACACACCCGAATCCGACAAAAATAATTCGGTGAGGTTTTGCCAAAACGCGTTCGAACCCAAAACACGGCCGCAGAACCGAACCCAAAACCAAAACACAAAACCCGAAAAATTTCAGGCGCTCATCTCTAGTATTTCATCGACAAATGTCTGCCGATGGGATGTTCCGTTTCATGCTCATTTTTCGAACGCTTTAGCACTTTTCTTCATTGGTGTGTGGAGTCGACGTCAGGCGGCCACGGGGTTGCACATTACCTCGACGATTTCCTATGCGCGGGTCCGGCGAACGACACAAGGTGCGCCGATTTGTTGTTTAGCACCCAGGCTCTCTTTTATCACTTCGGTGTTCCTGTAGCCGGGGACAAAACGGAGGGTCCGGACTCCTGTTTATCGTTCTTGGGGATTGAAATTGACACAGTGGCGGGGGAGTGTCGCTTGCCTCAGGACAAAGTGTCGAAGCTCCGCGAAACCATTTGCCGGTTCAAAGGCTCGCGTAAGGTCACGCTGCGTCAGGCGCAGTCCTTGCTGGGCATGCTTAACTTCGCTTGTCGGGTAATTCCGATGGGCAGGGTTTTCTGCCGGAAGCTCGAAAGGGCAACGGCAGGGTGTGCCAGGCCTCATCATTTCGTTCGATTGTCCTCTGAATTAAAAAGGGATCTGGCCGTATGGGCTTCGTTCCTGGAGGATTTCAACGGGGTGAACATATGGCAAGCGCCAGCCGTAGACAGCGACCGGTTGCAGCTGGTTACCGATGCCGCAGGTGCCTACGGATTTGGTTGTTTTTTGGAGGGATCGTGGTGTGTGGCATCTTGGCCGGAAAGCTGGCATAGTGAGGGTCTTACAAGAGATCTGTTGCTACTGGAGCTTTTTCCCATTATGGTAGCTCTGGAAGTTTGGGGCGACCGGTTGGCTAATCGCAGCATAGTGTTTAGATGCGACAATCTGGGCGTAGTGCATGCGATTAATAACCAGAGGGCGAAATCGCTAGTGGTTCTGAGGGTGCTCGGGCAGTTGCTTCTGACATGCTTGCGTAGGAATCTATGGTTCCGGGCGCAGCATGTTCCCGGTTTGGAAAACGAAATCGCAGATGCATTGTCGCGGGGACAGTGGGAGAGGTTTTGGGTTTTGGGACCCGAGGCCGAAGAGCAGGGTTTTCACTGTCCTGATTATGTTTGGCAGGTGATCGGGCCGGACTGGAAGGTCTAGCGTTGCGGTCAGTAGCGCCGGCCACGCTCATGGCGTACGGACAAGCGTGGAGCGAGTGGGAGGAGTTTGTCCAGGGTCGTCAGCATCAAGGTAAGAGCAAGCATCGGCTGATGCTTTCTTTTATGTGGCAGCTCTACGTTTCCGGTAGGTCACGAGCGGTGGTGTCCCGGTACTTGGCTGGCGTCTCATTCTTCTGCAAGCTGCGAGGCGTCCCGGATGTAACGAAAAGCGAGGTTCTACGGAAGGCTATGAAAGGGTGGGCGCGAGTTGCGCCGACGCCGCCAGATAGGAGGCGGCCCATCGATGCAGCTTTGTTGCCGGCCGTCATCGAGGCGGTGGGGCGAGTAGCGTCGTCCAGGTTTGAGGCGCTTTTGTTCCGTTTAGCCTTCTCGATGGCTTACCACGGGGCTTTTCGAGTTTCTGAGTTGGTAGCGCCTTCCAAGAGGTCGGAATCGCGCATGCTGGTCGGGGACGTGGTAGTGGGTGAGAGGTCCTTGCTGTGCAGATTGCGGCGCTCCAAGACGGATCAAGTGGGGAGAGGGCGCTGGGTTACGATGGTTCCAGCGCGAGAAGAAAGCGTTTGCCCAGTGGGTCTGGCAATGCAATATGTGGTAGTGCGACCCGCTAAGGAGGGGTCATGGCTATTGCATTATGACGGGCTGCCAGTCACAAAATACCAGTTCCGGTGGATGCTGGGTCGCTGTCTGACGGGCTTGGGCCTCTCACCTGCTGCTTTCGGTACCCATTCCTTTCGGATAGGCGCGGCGACGTCGGCAGCTGCGGCGGGTTTCTCCAGAACTGAGATCCAGGCGGTGGGGCGATGGAAGTCGTCCAGTTACAGGCGATATATTCGCCCCGTCACGTGAGAGGGCGCCCGGCGCTTGGGGCATTGTTAAATTGCAATTCGTTATGCTGTTTCAGTTCTGTGTTTTATGGAGTTGTGCGTTTGTTAATGTTTGTTCCCCCTTTTTTATCCTACTCAGGGATTAGCTACTCGCCGTTGCCGGCATGAGTCGGCAGCGGGGGTCTTGAGTTATTTGCGATTTTTTGCCTGACTTGACGGACTGAATTCTAATCTATAATTCGGCTAATTTGGTCTAATCAGAGTCCCTCAGCAGGTCTTTACGTTTCACCTCCAGCTGAGTTATTACATGTGTTTCCCATTTTATACCCCCCCCCCCCCTGTTTTTATTTCGTTTAATTTTATTTGATCTTCCCCCTTTTGTGTCTTTAACTTGCACTTCTAAATTGGCAACGAAGTATGGTGCAGTCGGCTAGGCCGTGACTGCTGCAATAGCGAGTCCTAAAGTTTTCTTTTTTGGCAGATCCTTCAGTATAAACAATGAATAAGCCTCTTAGTAATCAATTCTACCCCTCTTTTTCCCTTCAGGATGGTTGGAAGACAATTTGACCATTTGGGTGGTTGGCCACTCTTACATTTACTGGGCGGCCAGGTTTGTGGCCTCGGAAGGGTCGCAGGCATTGTTTGGAATACAGGGTGTCAGATGGCTTGGCTGGCGCGGAATGATGTGGTGTGAGCTGAAGAGTAGGTTAGTGAGTCAGGCCAGCAAGCATGGAGTCCCTAAAGTTTTGGTTGTCCATCTAGGTGGCAACGACTTGGGGAAGAGGACATCCTTGGAGCTGCGGTGGGCCATGATACAGGATCTGGCAAGTGTGACCGCGCAATGGACCAATTGTGTGTTGGTTTTTTCCATGATGGTGCCGAGATTGTGTTGGAGGGGTGTGGCGGATGGTCGCCGGATTGATGAGGCCCGGAAAAAGGTGAACGGAGCAGTGGCAAAGTGGGTGCTGTCCCACGGTGGGAGGGTGGTTCGCCACCCGAGGATACGGTTCAGAGACAGCCACCTTTTCCGGCGCGATGGAGTACATCTATCCGATGAGGGGATGATGTTTTTTCTGGAGGATCTGGGTTTCGCTTTGCAGGAGTTAGGGTAGGTTTATGGTGGCGGTGCGAAAGACTTTGGGGATGAGTCTTTCGCTGTTGGCGGAAAAGAACGGCAGTTTCGTATGGTAGAGAAAACTGTAGTGTTTTACAGTTGGTTTGTGGTTTAGGTGCACTCACCTCCATCGACTTATGGCCGCTTGACCACCCGTCCGGGAAGGCAGCGGCAGGGCACCCAGGAGCGGTGGGTAGTCACTGTGGGGGTTGAGTTGTCACCTATTACCGGTTTATGGTAAGCTTTTAGTAAATTTATAGGATTGAGTTATTTAAGTTTAATTTAGATTAAGTGAGCCGTTCTTTTGGGCCGCCACCATATGCCAGCTGGAGCGGCATATTAAATTAATCTCTTCTATTACAGGTTTCCTAATGGTTAGGGACAAATAAATAGCTAGCAATTTTCTGCCAAATTCAAGTCTCAGTGTCGTTATTTCTGGTTATGGTTATGAATGCTTTACTTTCAAAGAAAGGGGTCCACCAAATATCACTAAGATGTTTATGTGCCGCATGGAAGGCACATTAAAGTTACGCCACCAGAAAACCACCTTGGAAGTGAAAGGGTACACAGACGGTCAGGCTTGCCCCTCCATAGTGTCCTAGCTGGTGTTTCTCAGCTGAATCCCTAGTCTGTGGCCTCGGGTTTAGCATGCTGAGAGCTTTGGCAAATGAACAGAGGGCTGCAGCACTTCTAGGTCTTGGTAATTCTGCTAATTGGCAGAGAGATTCTGCTGTCAGACTGCAGGATCCACAGACTGGCACCAGCAGGCAGATTTATTTTTTCCCTTTTCGCTTTCTTTTTTTTCCTTTTCTTCTTCTCCTCACATGTACCACGCCATTTATTTCATCCTAAACACTTATCCTCTCTGTGGCAGCTCCTGGAATATCAGCAACATAAAGTATGTCCAGACAAATTGCTTAGTATGCCATACACACACACACACACCCAGCAAAGGGCGCAGACAGGAGATTTGCTGTGATTTACTTAGCTCTGTAAGACATCCACTCAGAAGAAGAAATAGTTAAATAGAATGGAGGATATTTAAGAAGATCCCTCTCCTATTAGAAAAACAAACAAACAAAGACCATTTCCATTATTTACAGTTACCAACATTTTAAAATAATTGCCAAAGACACTGGGCCTGACTCAGTGCGGTACATAGCGCAAAGTACCAATGTTCAGCGTTTTGTCTATGCATCGGACCCATACTGGGCATGTGCAGTATGGGTCATGCATCATTGTACAGGTCCTGTGTCAATGATTGACAGTCTGCTGCCATTTCGGGGTAGTGAAGGGGCAGCAACAGCCTCCGTTTCCCAGAGGCAGAGGCCAGGAGTGCTGCAGCTGGCCGATTGTGTCACAGGTGTTCCAATGCTAGTACGCAGCACGGATCAATATGCAGCAGGAGGCGTCTACTTATATCAGATGCTTCTGCTATATTAACAAACTATTGCATCGCTGCTGCTTCCATTTACAGTAAGCGGCAGTGATTGCACCTCCAAACACATCTGAATCAGACCCACAATGCTGCTGAGCTGCATGTTGGCTGAATGGGATTATACAATCAATGCCTTTTTACAGTTTCAATATTTATTCTCAATCAATTTTAATAACCAGACAATAGTCCAAATTGCAAAGAAAGAGCCTTGAGCAGGGCTCGCAAGACAGCGGCCACGGTTGTCACTAGGGGAGAGTGGCCACTGGAGGGAGCGTGGCTGTACCCCATCCTGGTGCATATTTCTATGGTGCACTGAGGTGCCTGGTCATATTATCCTTGGACAGGCCCGCCATCAGGGGGGTGCTGCGAACACAGCTGTCCCGGGCCCTGCCTCTTTAACAGAGAGGAAAGGGTCCGGCCGCTCATGCCGCCGTCCACCCGCCGCGATGCTCCGCCCACTTTTCCTGACCATGTTCTGTCTTTCACATGAGGGGGAGAGGACGCTGCAAGCTTCCATTGTAAACGTCCCACCAAAAATGGCCGCCGCCTCAGAGGAGACAGTTATTAAAGAAACTAGAGGAGGCTCCTCTAGTATCTTTAATAACTGTCTCCTCTGAGGCGGCGGCCATTTTGGCAATGTCTTTTCAATAGAAGCTTGCAGCATACTCCCCCGCTCCTGTGACAGTGCCAGATCTCGGTCATGAAAAGGGGGTGGAGCTACATGAGATGGAGGGGGCGGAGCTACATGGGAATAGGCTGGGGGGGCCTGCCTATTTTCTGAGTCCCGGACTCCAGAATTTCTGATGGCAGTCCTGTCCTTGGAGGCTTGGTTACGCCACCCTTGCACTCTCTGGCCCCTATAGTAACCTGGGCCTGGCTAAATTGTACGCACTTGAGTCTATTGATGTAAGATTGCATAATCAGGACCTAATTCAGACCTGATCGCAGCAGCAAATTTGTTTTCTAATGGACAAACCCATGTGCATTGCAGGGGAGCAGATATAACATGCAGAGAGAGATAAGGGCCCTACACATTTAAAAACCCGCCGCCGAGCTGCCCGACGGTGGATACGACCGACGGGCGACCCGGCGGCGCGGGGGAGGGGGGTGTTTTAGTGACGGGGGGAGTGAAGTTTCTTCACTCCCCCCTTCACCCGGCTCCACAGAAGTGCAGGCAAATATGGACGAGATCGTCCATATTGGCCTGCATGCACAGCCGACGGGGCACCAGCGATGAACGAGCGCGGGGCCGCGCATCGTACATCGCTGGTGCCTCCACACTCAAAGATATGAACGGTATCTCGTTCATTAATTAACGAGATTGTTCATATCTTTGACGATTATCGGCCAGTGTGTAGGGCCTATTAGATTTGTGTGGGGTGTGTTGAAACTGCAATCTAAATTGCAGTGTAAAAATAAAGCAGCCAGTATTTACTCTGCACAGAAACAAAATAACCCACCCAAATCTAACTCTCTCTGCACATGTTATATCTGCCCCCACAGGTCTGAATTAGGCCCTTGGTCTATAGAGAATCATATCGTATCACTGCTATTCCCAGTGGTAAACTTGATCGGGATGATAACTGGACTTTCGATTTAGTAGTTGATAAAGTGATTAGGAAATTGAACTGCAAATCACTAGAAAATGGATGTTTCTATCACTATTTATCTTAATATTTTCACTTGCAGTATTTGAAAAAACAATCCACAAAGCAACATCATGTTCCAGCTGCAGTTTGTTCCTTCTATAGAAAAATGATACTCTTTTATTGCAGATATCAGCACACAACAGAAGATTGCAAGCTATTAAACCTCCCAATGTCTGCTTCTGGTAGGGAAGATACCTAGTGAAAAACATACTTCATATTATGTTAACTAAAGGAAAGAAAACAAAATAGTTTGGCAGTGTTCACTGTTTCTCATGGCACATATAAGTTTTCCACACAGAATTTATCTACGCCCGGCATATAGCAATTAAAGGATAGCTACAACTGATACACATACACTAAATCAATAGTATAGTATTTGTCCAAATAACATATCCTACTAACAAAATAACAATCTGCCCTATACCATACAGGCTCTGAACTTTAATTTGCATATACACAGTAGATATTAGGCAGGAGGCCATTTCAGCCTTTCAGGTAAAGTTTATTAGTCATTTTGGGTTTGTCCCAAGTTGTCTGAACATGGGCCCTCATTCCGAGTTGTTCGCTCGCTAGCTACTTTTACCAGCATTGCACATGCTAGGCCGCCGCCCTCTGGGAGTGTATCTTATCTTAGCAGAATAGCGAACGAGATTAGCAGAACTGCTACTAAATAATTCTTTGCAGTTTCTGAGTAGCACTGGACCTACTCACGAATTGCGATCAGCTCAGTCCGTTTAGTTCCTGGTTTGACGTCACAAACACGCCCTGCGTTTGGCCAGCCACTCCCCCTTTCTCCAGACACTCCCGCATTTTTCCCTGACACGCCTGCGTTTTTTTGCAAACGCCGGGAAAACGCTGAGTTGCCGCCCAGAAATGCCCCTTTCCTGTCAATCATTTACCGAACAGTAGTGCGACTGAAAAGCGCCGCAGAAGCCACAGCAAAACTGCCAAGTTTTGTGTTAAATAACTAAGCGCATGCGCCCTGCGTGCCTTGCACATGCGCAATTTGCAACAAATCGCAGCATAGCGAAAATCGGCAACGAGCGAACAACTCGGAATGACCCCCATGATTTGGATTCAGACGAAGCCAAATGTTACTTATACCCCTTGTAGACCACCAACTTGTAACCTGGGTTACTGCACATAAGCGCGCATAACCCGGGTTGCTGTGCGGTCTTAAAGGGCCCAGTTGGAATAATCCGGAGTATTATAGCAAACCCTGTATTAATACGTGGCTGATAGCCACATGGAATAAACTTGCCTGCATTTAAAGTTTGCAACCTATCATATTTGCAGAGATGATCTTGCTTTCAGATTGGCTAGTTGGGGGCTGCCATGTTGAGCTTCTTGGAAATGCTCAGAAAAATCATATTTAATTGAAATTGTATTTTTACATATCTACTGTATATTTTAAAGAGTTTTTGAGCCTTAAACTACAGGTGCATTGCTGTAGTCACGCCAAACACCCCTTCTTGGCACGCCAGGTCCCTTGCAACTCGTTTGCATTGAGTATCTTCTTCACATTGTTTTCAGCTTTAAAGGGAGTCTTAATTGCAATATGTTGTGACATACAGGTGTCGCATATCAAATGAATCAGTGCATGAGACTGCACTGATTCATTTGATATGCGACACCAGTATGTCTGTGTGTGATTGACTCTATGAAGCACAGTGGAATATGGAATGAAAAAAAGCAGCGACTTGGAGCGGCTTATTTGCGCCAGGCATCTCGTGCCGCATGATGTATTGTGGCTGGGTGTATGATGTCATATCTGTAAGTCGCTGTGTCCCAGAGACCTTAAAGTAAATGTACTATATGAAGTGAAGTAGTTTCAGTTCTAGTTCTCCAGAACCAGCCTTCAGACTGAAATGGAAAATCAATGGAAAATTTGCCCTTTCACCGCATTTTAACTGTAGATCTCTAAACCTTGTCTCAGAGGTTTTTTTTAGTCTGCTATTGTTTGTTTTTATGAAATAATTAAATGATTATAATTTTTCACTTGTGTGTGTGTTCCACTGTAAATGATTAAATATTCTCTGTAAAGTGGGACATAGGGGGTAATTCAGAATCTAAATCTAAATTGCAGTGTAAAAAAAAAAGCAGCCAGTATTTACCCTGCAATTTAGATTTCAGTTTGAACACACCCCACCCAAATCTTATAGGCCCTACACACTGGCCGACATCACTCAAAGATATGAACGATCTCGTTCATTAATGAATGAGATACCGTTCATATCTTTGAGTGTGGAGGCTCCAGCGATGAACGATGCGCATCCCCGCGCTCGTTCATCGCTGGTGCCCCGTCGCTTGTGCATGCAGGCCAATATGGACGATCTCGTCCATATTTGCCTGCACTGCTATGGAGCCGTGTGATGGGGGGAGTGTAGTCACTGCCCCCCCGCCGCCGGGCCGCCCGTCGGCCGTATCCGCCGTCGGCCAGCTCGGCGGCGGATCGGCCAATGTGTAGGGCCTATAACTCTCTCTGCACATGTTAAATCTGCCCCACCTGCAGTGCACATGGGGGCTAATTCAGTAAGTATCCTTTAATTAGCAGAATTTGCTATCCTTTTGGTCGCATGCTGGGGGTCGCCCATCGCTGGGCAAGACTGCCCAGCATACTGACCGGCGCCTCACCCCCTCCAACAAGCAGAAATTGCGATCGCTTTGCAATTTCTGCTTGTCAGCAAAAACTAAAGATGACTCCTGCTGGTGCAGCTTAGCTGCTCCCGCAGGAGTCCTGACGCCATCTTACCTGTTGCGGTGGCTGCATGTGATGTTACGCAGCCACCGCGACCACGCCCCCAATACACCCCCATTCGCGTCACACAGCACACTGTTCGGGTTGCCCCGCCCCCGCAACGCTCCGTCTCCTCCCTGGAAATGCAGCGTTGCCCCGCCGCCTCTGCCTGATTGACAGGCAGAGGCAATCGCATTTCTTGCGGATTCCCCGCAGAAAGTGCAGGCGCATGCGCAGGACGGACACTGCACACGCGCCTGCATCTCTTTTTAGCAAAAAGTCCGGTTGGATTGCACACTGCGATCCAACCTGAATTAGCCCCGTGGTTTTGCCCAATTGCTAACTTTGTTTGTTCGCTAACATCTCGGAATACACCCTATAATATGTTAGTTCTGTATATGTGAGTGTTATTAATAGCGATACAGGGAGATTTGGAGGAAGGAGGAGGTCTTAGTGTACAAATATCTTTATTTTGTCTAATTTTGGATGAACTATACAGATGGTGTAATTACTTCGCAGATATTTCTCTATTAAGCCAGCTAAAAGGAACGAAAAACACCATTCTAGTTAGTCTGCAGGATTTATGGCTCTTTATAATTATTTATGATGTTATATAGTGCGAAGTACAAATAATTCCCTAGCTAATGTAATTGAGGCTTGGAACCCTGTGTGTAAGAACTGTACTCTTTGGAATAATAATGGAAACTGAAAGGAGATTTGATCTCGGTATGTAACTTAATAAAGAGGCAGTGTGAATCTTATCAAAGCACTAATAACGTCTCAACTCCAGGGCATACAGAAGGGTTAATATGAAGATATACTGAGTATGTATGTTCTGAGTGTAGTACAGTATGTTCTTCGTACAGGACACATTATTATATACATCACAATCTATTTTTGCCGCAAGCGCTTAGGGGGTAATTCAGACCTGATCGCTGCTGTGCATTTTCGCACAGCGGGCGATCAGGTCTGTACTGCGCATGCGTATGCATCGCAATGCGCACGCACATCAGACAACAACAACAGGGATTGCCGGTGAGTGATGGGTTTGTGCGAAGGATTCATTCGCACGGGCGATCGCAAGGAGATTGACAGGAAGAGGGTGTTTGTGGGTGAAAACTGAGCATTTTCAGGGAGTGTCAGGAAAAACGCAGGCGTGTTCAAGCGTCTGAAGGGAGGGTGTCTGACGTCTCATCCGGTCCTGAAGAGGCTGATGTGATCGCTGCGGCTGAGTAAGTCCTGGGCTGCGCAGAGACTGCAGAAAATCTGTTTGTACAGCTCTGCTCTGCTACACATGCGATCGCACACTTGCACAGCGAAAATACACTCCCCCTGTAGGCGGCAACTATCTGATCGCAGGACTGCAAAAATCGCTGCCCAGTGATCAGGTCTGAATTACCCCCTTAGATGTGCAGCCTGAAGGGAGAAGGAAATCATGAGAGGTGTGAACCAAAAAAATACAGACCTAGAGCAGTTACTGTATATGAACAAACTGTGGGGAAAAATGTCTGGGTAGAGAGTTTCTGTCTATGCCACAGATACAGGGCACACATGTTTATGAAATTAAGCTACTTAAAATGGTAAATGTGTGTCAAAAAGTGTTGAGACTTTATCAAATATATACTGTATGCCTACTTCTTAAAAGTCCTCATATGCTGGTTACAGTCCAAAGGCAGCCACAGATACAGGGAAAAAAAAGGATAGACAGACAGACAGACGGACAGACAGACAGACAGACAGACAGATAGATAGATAGATAGACAAATAGATAGACAGACAGACAGACAGACAGACAGACAGACAGACAGACAGATAGATAGATAGATAGATAGATAGATAGATAGATAGATAGATAGATAGATAGATAGACAGACAGACAGATGGATTGATGCCATGCATTGCGGATTTGTATGTAAAACATCCTCATGGGATTGAGATGACAATTCTCCCACATATTGGTGGTTGCCTAACGGGTTGATCACATTGAAACTAATGTCATGGCCTTCTCAGTAACGAGATCTAAACCGATTCAAGCATTTATTGGCTGTTTTTCAACAATGAATTACACAGTTTTCCAACACTGTCAACTACTGTAGGTACACTATCAGTTGTGTGATTTCTTTGTGGGAGAATGGTGCTGCATCCCTACTGTACAACTCCAGACACTGGGAGACTCACTACCATGGCAAATACATGCCATACTGGCAGACTCTGGTGTAGCAAATAGTAACCCAGTGTGCGCTGAGGGACTGCTTGACCGAAAAGAGGGAATGGTCTTCTCGTGATGGGCTTGGCCTTCCGCAAAGCCCTTGTTTACTGCATTCTGTGGTTGTGGCCTCAAGGCGAGGGATGTGGCTTTGCTCAGCATTCCTGGAGATGCTGGGCTGCCCCCAGACACTCTGCTTGTACTGCCGACATCTCCTCAGTGACAGGAGCTGGACGCAGCACAAGGCTTTTACAGTGTAGTACCCAGCTCTCTGTCACTGCGGAGGAGCCGGCATTTTGGTGTCACATTGATGTGTGTTACATGGAAAGTTTGTACTTTAACTTACTTGAGGTATGTCTTTTTTTTATTACTGTCTGCAGAACCGAAAGTAGTCACCAAAGTATGGGGTCTATTTACTAAGCCTTGGGTAGAGATAAAGTGGACAGAGGTAAAGTACCAGCCAATCAGCATCTAACTGCCATGTCACAGGCTGGGTTTGAAAAATGACACTTAGGAGCTCATTGGTTGATACTTTATCTCCATCCACTTTATCTCCAACCAAGGCTTAGTAAATAGACACCTATTTCTCAAATGATCATTCAACCAGAAATTGGACCAGCCAATTACTCTCCAGCTGTACAGTGTCAGATTCTTTTTTTTATCATATTTGCAGTTACTCTTAGTGCTAGGAGTGCCAACGGGATTTGGAAAGAAGTGATTGGATGCCTCCCGTCAGTTCTGGATGTGCCTCTCAGCAACTGTATTCATCTGTATTCATGAGGGTACTATTCTGTATGCCAGTTTGACCTCCTTGAACTTGTTTCCAGTTTGTTTGTGATTTGGGCTGGTTCTTTTGCAGTCAGATTAAAATGTCTAAATCCTCCTATTATAAATGGCTTAAGGTTTGTCCAGCTTGGTAGATATACAGGAAGTTGGTTTATAAACAGCTTGAAAACAGTTTTAAGAATACACATACGTTGAATGTTATCCTAACAAACGACTTTCAAAGAACCAAATGTTCAAGTTCCCAAGACTTATTCATCTATTGCACAGATTTCATGAACTACCTGTAGTTTGAGAGTCATTTTAGAAGCAATTTGAGCATAATCAGGAAAAGAAATATTATTTATAACCATGACTAACCAATGGGGAAGACACAGCCAAACTATTATTGGTAGCTCTCTCTGAATTCCTTCCCATAATTGTCACTTATTGCAGTTATCTAGCTTGTGCTAAAGTGGTACGGGCCACTTACTGTACTCCTTCTTGCCTATTTGGCTAAAAGGTTTCAAGCCCTCCTTGACCTTTATCTAAGGGAAATTTAAAAGCATTTTCTGATTAGAATGCATAGCTCATACCGTCTAAACAGTGATGGATAAATGCTACATGGTAAATGTGCTAAAACAATTTTGATTGTATGTGCAGACAGAGTGGACCCATAGGGGGGAATGTAATAGTGTGTGAGAATTAGAAAGTGAGAGATTTTATGATAGTTCTCTTGTTTTATTAAAGTGGCAATACTTTACATGGCAAAACCAGGTTGATTTTGCCATGTAAATAATTGCCACTTTAATAAAACAGGAGAACTCTCACAAAGGGGGACATGTACTAAGCAGTTATAAAAGTGGAGAAGTGAGCCATTGGAGAAGTTGCCCATGACAACCAATCAGCTGCTCTGTATATGTTTATAGTATGCAAATTATAAATGTTACATCAATGCTGATTGGATGCCATGGGCAACTTCTCCACTGGCTCACTTCTCCACTTTTATCACTGCTTCCTTAGTACATGTCCCCCAAAGTCTCTCACTTTCTGATTCTCACACCCAATTACATTCTCCCCATATTGTTCCTTCTGCGATGGATACAAGTACAGTGCTCTGACAAGTGACTCTCATTTGCACAAGCAGCTCCCTTCATCAGCATGAATCCTGACACACACACACACACACACACACGCAGGAGCAGATAAATAAAGAATTGCAGTGCTCACTTTTGTACCTGAAAAGGCCTATAAATAAGGATGCACAGAAAAACTCTGCTGATTGATGATGATACATACAACCGCAGTTGGAAGGTGATGCTGCTCTCCTGAGGCTCTGTTTGAAGTATTGAGATTCAGACAAAATCCATCACTTTCCCGGGACCTGAGCTCTAATTCACACAAAATGAAAGCCCTGGACAAAGACTGAGATGGAAACTGCAGATAACCAGAAATGGGAAAGAGAGTCAGGCATATATTTTTAATTCCTCAGTCCGACGAGATGAAATGATAAAGACACAACCTGTGAAGGTCAGACTGATTCTGTGTTACATTTAGACTTAAATGAACTCTACATGAATAACAGCATTCAGCGCTCTGGCTGTGGCAGAACTGTACATTGTGTGATGCTTTATCAGACGCAAATCCTGATCTCCTGTGATGCCCATTTGACAGCAGGGGAAGGATGCCCTTTCCTGTTTGAGCAGGACAAGTACAGACAACCTACATCCTACTTTTGTCTGTAGATTATTCAACTACATACTGTACCTACCTATCAGCTTGTGAGAGTTTGGAGAACAGGGTGGGGTGTGTTTCTACAGCATACACGGGGAGTGGTCATGTCATAGTGGGTGTGGCTATGCCTGGTGGGCAGGTCATGCCCGATTGACATTTTTAACAATGTCATTTTATTTCCCCACACACACAGGTGGTGAAAAACAGACACAAATGGTCAATCAGACAAATTTGATTAAATTGGTTTAACCAATTGGTCTGAACGACCGATTTTGTCAGTTTTCCTGCATCTTGGAGCACTTTTCATATGTCATTTGGAGCAATTGTCAATTGTCATTTGCTCCCCGTACATTACCAGGTTTTTGTTCCAACCAGCCAGATTGGACAATAAATCTTTAGGTGTATGGCCAGCTCTGGGTCTATTTACTAAGCCTTGGATGGAGATAAAGTGGACAGAGATAAAGGAGGACATGTACTAAGCAGTGATAAAAGTGGAGAAGTGAGCCAGTGGAGAAGTTGCCCATGACAACCATTCAGCTGGTCTGTATACTTTTATAGTATGCAAATTATAAATGTTACGTAAATGCTGATTGGTTGTCATGGGCAACTTCTCCACTGGCTCACTTCTCCACTTTTATCATTGCTTAGTACATGTCCCCCAAAGTACCAGCCAATCAGCTCCTAACTGTCATTTTTCAAACACAGCCTGTGACATGGCAGTTAGGAGATGATTGGCTGGTACTTTATCTCCGTCCACTGTATCTCCATCCAAGGCTTAGTAAATAAACTCTAGTTATTTATACAGGTTCTATCTCATCTGAATAGGAGATACTCATTAGATGCCCCAGGATCTTGTACTGGTTCAAGGTGCCATAGAACTATTATACTGGTTTGTACTCTCAGCGGACATTTCAATACACTTGTGTCAGCTATGCCATGGTGGGACCCTGAGAGGGGCAGGGGTGTAGAGAGGGTGGCTCCGGTGGAGCGCGAGCTCCGGGTGCTGGAAAAGTTAGAGGGCGCACCATTGCCTGACTCACCCCCCCCACCACCACCCTCCACCTACTATACCACGGGCCACTGTACAGGTAGAGAAACATAAATAAGGGTCTCCACTGTGTAGTATAATGTGAATAACGGACACTACTGTGCGGTGCAGCGCCGTAACTACGTGTGTGCCAAGGGGGCTTGGCACACAGCGCAGTTACCCTGAGGGCGCAACGGCCAGCGGCATGTAATGAGTCAAATTGACTCATTACATGCCGCCTCTGTGTGCGCCGTGCGCGGCTGGAGGGAGAGGAGACCAGCGCCGGGTTCAAGGAGGAGGAGGGAGGGGGAGCAGGTAGCCGCAGCAGCGCTATTTGATTGGTAGTAAGCGCCGCTGCAGCATCCCCCTCTCCTTGTGTATTAGCTGCCCGGCGCTGCTATGGATGCTGGGATGCAGTTCCTCCATCCCAGCATCCATAGCAGCGCTGGGCAGCCAATACAGAAGGAGAGGGGGATGCTGCAGCGGCGCTTACTACCAATCAAATAGCGCTGCTGCGGCTCCCTGCTCCCCCTCCCTCCTCCTCCTTCTCATCTCACTGCCTGCACCGAGAGGGAGATGCCAGCACGAGGAGCCTGTCAGCGGGGAGAAGGTAAGTATATCCCTCTCTCTCTTTCTTTCTCTCTCTCTTTCTCTCTCTCTCAGGGGGACACCGTCTGCCGCAATGTGTAAAAAGGGGTCCTGGCTGCCGCAATGTATAAAAAGGGGGTCTGGCTGCCGCAATGTGTAAAATGGGGTCCTGGCTGCCGCAATGTGTAAAAAGGGGGCCTGGCTGCCGCAATGTGTAAAGAGGGGGCCTGGCTGCCGCAATGTGTAAAAAGGGGTCCTGGCTGCCGCAATGTGTAAAAAGGGGTCCTGGCTGCCGCAATGTGTAAAAAGGGGGCCTGGCTGCCGCAATGTGTAAAATGGGGTCCTGGCTGCCGCAATGTGTAAAAAGGGGGCCTGGCTGCCGCAATGTGTAAAGATGGGGCCTGGCTGCCGCAATGTGTAAAAAGGGGGCCTGGCTGCCGCAATGTGTAAAGAGGGGGCCTGGCTGCCGCAATGTGTAAAATGGGGTCCTGGCTGCCGCAATGTGTAAAAAGGGGGCCTGGCTGCCGCAATGTGTAAAGAGGGGGCCTGGCTGCCGCAATGTGTAAAATGGGGTCCTGGCTGCCGCAATGTGTAAAAAGGGGGCCTGGCTGCCGCAATGTGTAAAGAGGGGGCCTGGCTGCCGCAATGTGTAAAAAGGGGTCCTGGCTGCCGCAATGTGTAAAAAGGGGGACTGGCTGCCGCAATGTGTAAAAAGGGGGACGCTGTCTGCTGTAATGTATAAAAGGGGCTCTACCTGGTGTAGTGGCGCTACTGTGCAGCGTAATTTGAATAATGTAGACTACTGTGCACCGTAGTATGAATTGCTATTATTTTGTGGCCACGCCCCTTCCCCGTGAAGCCACGCCCCTATAAATTTTACGCGCGCCTACGGCGCGCACTGCCCCTATCTTACATGGGGGGGGCGCCACTGTCGTTTCTTGCACACAGCGCTAAAATGCCTAGTTACGGCACTGGTGCGATGTAATGTGAATTGGTACTATTCTGTGTCCACGCCCCTATATTTTTGTTGTGCACTTTCAGCGCACAGTGTCCCTTTTTTAGAAATGGGGGCACCCAAAGGAAACTTTCGCCCTGAGCTCCAAAAGGTCTAGAACCAGCCCTGTCAGCAATTTATGATTTTTTTTATATTTTTTCTTTTCAAATGTACCATGCACCCAATTCAGTAAAGTGGAGGGGGTACTGAAACATACCCTTGCTCCGTGCACTATGTCACCTAGCTACATCTCTGGAGAGGGGAGTGGCCTATAAACATCAAGAGCTACTCAGGCCAAAGTGGGTGTGTTCTGACAGATCAGGTGGTGTAAAGCTTTTTCCACATTTCTTTTTTCTTTCACATTTTGTAAGTTATGGTTTCTTTTCTCCTCGTTCTAAGCAATGATCTAAAACTCCTGACTTTAAATAGACTTAAGAAGTTTTATTAACTTATGCTGGGTTGTCAACCCTACATGACCCCTTTGAGTGGCACTTTCCCTAGGTGGCACTCAATAATGTTTAGTAGCATTTACATGGAAGGATTTCTGCTGCAGCTTTGTGAACAATAAATCCTACTTTCACTTCCATTAACAATAGCCTAAAATATCCCTTAAATATAATTTTTGTCGCTTTACTTAACAATCATTGTAATCATATTATTCTGAACAAAAAGCAGCCAGGGATATAGCCGTAGGTTTCCATCTGCAAATTCAAAGCTTTGCTTACATCGTAGCATGGCAGCAATGGCGAGAAGCATTATGTGTAACAGAATGCGGATGAGTGGAATTGTCAATGCTGTGACTTGTAGCTTTTACCCCAGACAATTCCCTCAGTCTTTAAATGTTGCTCGTACAGGGAAAGTACAAGAAAGCACAATATAAATGCAAGAGATATATGCACAAAGATTGCTTCAAAATCAGAATCTTTATTGATAAATCACGCTGTGATGGTTTGATCCATGCAGAGCGCTTCCTGGGAGCTGTCAATAACCATAGTGATTATTGAAAAAACACAGTTTGACCGATGAGCGCTCATTTGTATTCCCTTAAGCCTTTGCCTGCTCTGTGGTCTGTCTGCGCAGAGGTCTCTTGCTGAGATGTCATCTAGGATAGCGTTCCCATGGCTGCTTATAATAGATTTGCATTCTGTTGCTGAACGAAACTTAATATAGATAGAAAAATAATAATAAAAATGAAATGCTCTACATGAGGTAGCATAATCAATTGCCCTGTTTATGAAGAGCGTTATTGTGGTGTATAAGCCATTAGCAAGAAATAGACTAGGGTCAATGCTAGTACATTATTTTCCCTATGCACGTTTCAGCCCGCACACCCTAACCTGGCTGCCAGAGGGGGCATGGCAGTGACAATGAGTTACTGTCCACTGTGCAACTCACTCCCCATGTATCTAGCCTGGAAATCTGGCCTACCCTGTTAATTGCTCGTTACCAGGGGAAGGGCTTTTATTAGGGCTAGCATAAATGTGCAAATACGACTACAGCAAAATACACTAAAGCAGTGGCAGTGTGTGACTCTATGGGGGTAATTCTGAGTTGATCGCAGCAGGAACTTTTTTAGCAGTTGGGCAAAACCATGTGCACTGCAGGGGAGGCAGATATAACATGTGCAGAGAGAGTTAGATTTGGGTGGGTTATTTTGTTTCTGTGCAGGGTAAATACTGTCTGCTTTATTTTTACACTGCAATTTAGATTGCAGATTGAACATACCACACCCAAATCTAACTCTCTCTGCACATGTTATATCTGCCTCCCCTGCAGTGCACATGGTTTTGCCCAACTGCTAAAAAAGTTCCTGCTGCGATCAACTCAGAATTACCCCCTACATCAGCCTGTAAATCTCACTGCATTATAAATTGGTCCCACCTGCAGTGCAGCATGGTTTTGCTACTTCTTTGTATTTGCTATGTTTTTAGATTTGCTACTACAGTATAGTAACTCTGAGTCAGGCCTACAGGGGTCATGTAAGAGGCTGCCAACTGTTGGCATCGACAGTATGAATTCAGATCTCGAACATTGTAACCTCGCACTGTTGGGAAATTACCCATTTTTATCATGCCTGATATATTATTTATTTATTTATTACCGGTTATTTATATAGCGCACACATATTCCGCAGCGCAGAGTATTTGGCCATTCACATCAGTCCCTGCCCCAGTGGAGCTTACAATCTATATTCCCTACCACACATACATGTACACACATTCACGCTAAGGTTAATTTGTAGGGAGATAATTAACCTACCAGTATATTTTTGGATTGCGGGAGAAAACTGGAGCACCCGGAGGAAACCCACGCATGTACAGGGAGAATATACAAACTCCACACAGTTAGGGCCATGGTGGGAATCTAACCCATGACCTCAGTGATGTGAGGCAATAATGCTAACCTTTACACCATCTGTGCTGCCGAGGAATATACATCAACTGAAATCCCATTATCTCACCCCAAGTGCATGTGCACACCCACCAAATCACCCCAAGAACACACATACAAAGCCTCAGTAACCTACCTAATAATAGTATTTCACTAATGTCCTAAAAATATAGAGCAAGCTTGTCATCCCAAGTATCCCATCCCAAGTCATCCCATATGCAGTACACAGCGAGCCTTGGTAGTCTGCAATGTTACAACATCTCCTCAAGATTCTTAAAATATACAGAAAGCTTTTCACCTCTTTCTTACTTATAATGTTGCCAGGGTAATTCTGGTAAGACAGGGATTAAACGTTGTAGATATGGCGCTACTACAGACCTTTTACTGGACAGATTTTATCCACCTTTATCTTGAACTGAACATTTGTATGTGACCTTTAGAAGCAAATAAACGCACGGTTCCGCTGGCTTTAATGCCCACGTCTCTCTCCTCTCCTCCACCACTTGCCTTGTATACAGCCTGATCAGATCATGCTAAAGTTACATGACATTGTTGTATATCACCAGCAATTGGTGAGATGGCGTCTGCTCAGAGCTTTGAAAGTTCAATTAAATAAATAATATTGATCATAGCCGGGGGCTGTGTCAGTGTAGGAGCACTTCAGTTCTTTCTAAAATATTGCTGCTGGTTTCCCTTCAGACTTTAGATTTGCAAAAGTTGCAACAAAATATTGAATCACAATCTGATTTATTAGAAAAGCAGTTTTTTTTTTGTTTTTTTTTAAAGAAATGATACTGGGTTTGGATATACCAACTAAAATGTATTTAATAACCTTAAGACCGATAAAACAGCTTAAAATATGTACTTGAAAGTTTAATTACCTACTGCAGTTAAAGTTTACTTGCCATTCCAGGAGACTCCTACTGTAAGTTTTGTGATGTTCTCTCTGATTCCTGGGTGGGCAATAAACGCGTTTCGCCTAGCAGAGATGCGTTTCACCTAGCCAGGGCTTTTGCATCATCACGCCCATGGCCCTTCCTGCTTGGATCTCCTCTTCAGGATCTCCCAGAATGAATGTCCCAAAAGTCGGGAAGATGAGTTAAACTGAGATTTTTATACCACTGTATACTGGAACGTGTAGTTCCACCACATATGGTAGTAGCTTTACTAAAAATTCTAAAAATGAAAATGGTGGTTTTGCCCATAACAACTAATCAGATTGTAGCTCTCATTCCTGTATTGCATTCTAGAAAATGAGAGACAGAATCTGATTGGTTGCTATGGGCAATACCACCACTTTTAGTTTTGGAAGCGTTAGTAAAATATACCCCATGTAGAGCAACAGGTAGTTTAAGCCTGGTCAAAAGTAACATTGCAAGTTAAAGCTGCACTATAATCTAGATAAAAAGATTTTTACTAAGGACTCAACTGGGGGCTGCCACTGTGCCACATGCAGCACAGACAGTTCTGTATTCCAAAACAGACTGACCTATTTTATGCATCACTTTAAAACAGTGGTATATAGGGGGGGTGTCAGTTTATTTACCGACAGTCTTTATCCCGACAGCCATTGACTGACAGTAAAAATACAGACATGGTCAAAATACCGATATTAATTATGCCGACCTGTTCAAAATGCTGATATAGTCAGAATACCGACATTTGAAATGCCGACATGCTGAAATGTCGACATGCATTTTAAAGGAATTTTTGCTCCAAAACAGACTTGTTCATACATTACCATCCAAGTGGACCCGGAGGGGGAATATAATAGTGTGCCGAGCGCAGCAAGGTATGTGCCTGAAGCATGGTGAGTGCAGTGAGCCATCTGAGGAGATGCGGTACACTTAGACGATGTCCATGACGACCTATCTTGACATTGACACAAAAAAATCCCCGAAAAACTCATGCCGGTATTATGACATGTCTGCATTTCAAATGTCGGTATTCTGACTGTCGGCATTTTGAACATGTCGGCATAATGAATGTCGGCATTTTGAGAGTGGAACGGTGTCTCCTGAGGAAAACATCTATTGTTGCTTTAAGAGACAGACACGTGTGTACGTAGGGGGTCAGAAAAACTGTAAATCTTCCTGTTTTGGGATGCATCTATTGGCATGCTGCTATTTCATCAACCCTTCTCCCCATTCACCCTCCATTAATTTAATCAGTTTGTAATGGGTATCATATTGGTGTTTGACTTGCCAACCTGGACAGACATATTATTAATTGGAATCTCTGCAAAGCATGACTAATCTGTGCAAGATGACCTTGCTTTGCAGAACAATACACTGCCTTCTTCCTCTATGAGTAAATATTATGTTGCAGGAAAAGCCACTCTTTTCTAAGTAACCATAGATTATCTGGAATTTCATAAAGATGTTTAACAAACATCATTGGGCAGTATAATTTTCTAGTTTATTTATTGCTCTTTTTATCTGGTGCATGTACAGTATAGTAGCTTAGTAACAATTTAAGACAGATGATCAATGTGTCAATCGTTCAAATGTTTAAATATAAAAATAAGTGCTATTAGTATTAGTTGAGTATATAAACAGGTATGGGACGTGTGTTTTTCCAGAAAGTGGCAAATAAGAGAAAGATAAATAATTGGTGCAGCTCACTGATAATATCAGACATGATGGCTAATTTATTAAAGGGCGAAAAGCGCTATAGCCAGCAAAAACACCAGCTTCATTTGCCCAATACATGATATATCAGCAGCAATAACCCCTGACAGCAGTAGGATCGACTTTTACCACTGCACGAGGAAACCTATTTAAGGGGGATCCGTTCAGGATTCCGGCATCTGAGATCCCGGCAGTCAAAACACAGATGCCGAAGGAGTATTCTGGCATTAGCTATTCTATAATACCCAGCTCAGGACAGATATGCAGTAGAATAAAATATATAGAATTGGCCCAATTACCAGGATCAGAGCTCTTTTGATAAATGGGCACCAAGGGTCTCCTCCAATAATGACCAGTTAAAAAAAATGTAATTTGTATAGCACATTGTATCAGACAGTCATATGTGGTTAGGATAAACGAGCGCTTATGTTATGTGTGGCACCTGTAAAAAAGAAGGTTATACTTGTGATAAAAACAAATTGTTTACAGCTCTTTTTGGGAGCACTTGAGCGGTATGAAATACAGGTTTCTCCAGGGATTAAGAACCTAACTTTCCCTACCTTACCGATGCCGTGGGATTCCTCAGCCTAGCTGTAATAGGTCGGCTGTCCGTGGCTTGCTGTTGTAATCGCGTCTCACCACCACTGCGTCCAGCGGGGGAGCGGTGAAGCAGGGAAGCTGAAGGGTGACGTCACTCAGCATCTACTGTGTCCACTAGACGGCAGTTTGTAGTTGTCCTCTGAAGTACTGCTTATCTTCCAACGCGTTTCATGCTATATGTAGCACTTTTTTAAGGTTGGATTGGGTTTAAAAAGTATCAATATTTATATAATTAGTCCATTAGGGGAAAAAAAATGTCCTGTCCGGAAGTGACTTAAAATATGCGGGAACTGCATGTGATTCCTTTGGTTGACTGTAATTGACTGTAATCCTAACTATATCTTGCTATTATAACTTGAGCTGCTTTCACTATTTTTTTAGTGCAGAAAACATTTATATATATTGACAATGCTAAATTCCTTTGTCGTATAAACAACCCTTAATGAAGTCTAAGAACACAGTACGCTGTTTACTTAAGAAGTACCGTAAGGGTACGCTAGTTGCGTAACGATCGCTTAGTCGTAGGCGAGACGCTCAAGCGTCACGTTCGCTCACGGCCCAGTGATCACAGGACAGCACGTTATTGGTGATGACTAGAGTAATGATTCGCTATGGCGTAGCGGACGCTCGAGACCACGAGGAGATCACCAGCGGCGCAGACGCTCACAACGCTATACCTTTATGTCTAAACCTTTTATCAATGAAATACACAGAATACCTTAATGTGAATACAGGGTGTAAGTGCAACCTTGTGTAACCTGACTAACTACAAAGCTGCTTGAGCGTCACCGACGCTCAAGTGAACACTTAAAACTATAGGAAATACACGGATACTGGTTTAGGGTCCAAAGCCTATTAACTGTATTATAACTATTATACTTGCAAAAAGAATCACAGTACAAATGATACACTACAATATAACAGAGACTTCCTAACCGAATAACTATACAAGAAATACAATACAATACTATGCTGACCTAATACAATACAATACTAGTCAATGGGAGATACGAGAGAAAGAGAAGGGAGAGAGAGAGAGAGAGAGACGGAGAGAGAGAGAGATATATGAGAGAAATGGCTCACAGAAAGACAATGATTACGGAGAGAAACTTACGCACAAGGGTAACGATCGCAAGCGCTTCTGGACATCCAGCTTCCCGATTATCAGCAATGAGAACCGTTTGATGAGAAGTGAAAGCTGGATGCCACAGGCCCGTCTTTTATGCTACTCACACAATGCAATCTAATGGTCCCTACAACCTCATTGTCCATTGGACGCAGGAATTCGGCTTCGCATTATAACAAAAGGTCATAGGGTGATTCATACAGGTGGGCTGTGACGATTTCAAACAGCTCAGGTGGGTGGGAAACTAGGTTTCCCGCCGCATACCTGAGTATGAGTAAATGATAGAAATGGACATAAACTTCTTATGTCCATAACTATCCGCACGAGCGATTAATACGCTCCAAACCAACACCGGAATATTGTTAATTAAATACTCTTCCGATGGGTACCAAACACTGCTGTATGATTCCTGTTAGACCCTTCGCACAATACAAAGAGGGATTCCTCCGTTCAGGGACATTCTATATTAACCAAACTTTCAGAATCTATCAAAGGGACCATGGTCTACAAACTACATTAATTGTGAAAATATGTAACGATTGGGTCGCACGCTACGACTACATACTCCTTACCGTAAATACGCATACCGATGCGAGCGGGTGCACGCATCAGCGGGTATGCGCTATCACGGGAAAGCGCACGCATGCGCAGCGCGGACCAGCGTGAGGTGCAAATATGGCAGCGTGTATGGGGATATTTTTCTGACTTTGACAGTCCACCCTTTGGCAGTCAATAATAACTGCCACCTTCAAAACATTTCAAAAAGGAGAAAAATATAAGTCAGGGGTTAATTCATTTCCATGGTTGGGTAAGGAAGAAGAGAGGAGTAGGTGTGAAGAGGGTATGACCTAGTGAGATAGCAGAAGTATGTGTGTATGAGTCCATGTTTGGAGGGTCATGTATCATCGTGCCGTACGTGTGGTAAATCAAGCTTCGAGGTATTGCGAAGTATACATTTGAATTCCTTCTTATCCCGTGGTACAGGTCTGTGGATGGGCTGTCAAACTTTACCGAGCTCTTTTCGGCTTTTGAACAAAATGGGGAGCACATTTTAGTTGATGATACATGAATGGGGGAATATGTGATTGCTGATATCTGTGCCTGTATTCCCTATACTATGTGTGTCATTACCTGAGGGTTGTAGAAATGAAGAAAAGACATAATTACGGTAAATGCGGGGGTATTCTATGTCAGGGAAATGTACATCTGTTGTTGAAGTTTTGTTCGGTATCTGTTGAGAGTCGTCTTCTTTGCGCTGTATTGCTCCTTGGGCATGAGCAAATAGCTTTGTCAGTGCCATCAGATTTACAAAAAATGTTGGGCTAGCGTGAGTTTAAAAATACTAGGGAAACTGGGGATCCATGGCAAAGTTCATCAAATGTCCATTTCTCGAGTGGTCAAAACTTCATCTTTGGTGCTTGTCTGTTGTCTGTATAGCGTCTCGTCAACTTCCTCGTCCAAGGGGGTCTTTGTATCTTGGGGAAAAGCAGAAAAACAGGTGAAAGAAACGGACCGTATAATCGCATTTTTCATCACATCCTGGTCTCTATCATTGGGTCATAAATCAAATCCAGGTTAATTACAGTTTCCTCACTCCTCAAGCTCATCACTTTTGTACTTTGTTTGCACCTCATTAAAGCCTGCCCGCATCTAAATATCAATCCAATAGATATAACAACACCTAAGATACATAGGAGAAACTTTCCAACATCCATTATGACTCCTTGAGCCCAGTCTCCTAAACCGGAGAACCAATTTCGCGGGTTCAACCATGACACCCAACTAGTCAGCTCATTACCTACAGCAGCAAGGGTGAGATTGTGTTTTCGGCGAAATTCCCACTTTAATTGGAGAATATCGTCCATCTTTTGGTCTATGACCTCTACCGGATCCTCGGTGCTATTTGTGATATACGTGCAACACTTTATGCCGTACTGTGTTGCCAATGTAACACAATATCCGCCTGTTACTGCTGTAAGATAATTAAGAACCATCCTATGCTGAACTAGTTCTGTTTTGTAGGCTTGAAGTTCTCTTCCAGTGTATCTAAACGTGTCATCATACATTTCAGTGATATTATCTAACAAATTTGCAAGCGCAGAGATGTATCTATAATTCATCACTCCTCGAGCGGTACGAGTGAAATCTAACGCCACCAGAACCTGAATCCCGGTGGATTCATGGATTAGATCAGAGGCCGGATGCTCTAACCTTTCTGACAGGTGTCTTTTAACTCGGTGCTCGTAATGAGTGTGAGTATAAGGAGCTTGGGCACCACGGTGTATGTCTTTCATTTTGTCATGTGTTACAGTCATTACTTCAGGCAGTACTTTTCCAATATAACACAATCCTTCAGAGTTTGGGGCAAGCCACTTGTACGCCTTTCTCCCGCATATGAAATATGCATCATCGGGGAGAACATATGGGACGGAGAAGGACATGACCATATTACAAACCTTCCAGGTGAAATCTCCTGACCCTAATTCTTCCATCTGCTTAATGCATGTATCAGTTTGTACGATATGTGCACAGTATCCTGGTGATACTTCTCCAACTCTCGTAATCCTATTTCCTAAGGTATATCGGTACCGGAAAGATTTTCCTCTACTGGCTATGTGGCGTACAAGCTCTGTATCTGTAGGCATTCTATCTGCTCTGTGTGAAAAGGTCATGGTAAGGTTGCTCCATGACACTTCCCAATTTCCCGGCTTACGGGGATTGGAGATATTAAAACATAAGAGGGACCTATCCACATGGTATTGGTGGAGCTTCAAACTAGGAGGGCTGGAGATGTTAAACCTCCGGTCCACCGGTCTCCCACCACTTAGCTCAAGTACCTCCCCTAACGTTAAAGGAAATGGTACTAGCCCTGATTTGCTATGACCCTGAGGTACTTGAGAGCATACCCAACAATCTGTTTGGTTTAATACGTTACCCACTAAGGAGTGATAGTCACTCAATGGATGCCGGTCCATATGGATATTAAAACTGGATTGGCATTTCTTTATGCACCCATCCTCAATCAAATTGTCACAGAGCCTACAGATACAGTTTTCTTCAGCTAACAATCCATCACAATTTCTTCTATCGGATCGTTTTCTGATACTCGCCTTTGCTTGTTGGTTTGGTTGATCTTGGAAAACTACGCCTCCATCATCATATTCGGAACCCATTCCAGAACCTCTCTCGACCTCTATGGTACTCTCGCCGGAACAGACTGCTCTGGTCAACATCATGGTTAACATCAAAATCCGGATCACAGTCTCTTGGGGCAAGTCCATCTTTGAGGAGGAAATAGAGAAGAATGAGAAGGGGGAAAAAGAAATTTTAAGGGAGAGGGGATGGGAAGTGGAGAAAAACAATAAAAGGGGGAAGGGAGTCAACAACTGCTTTCGGTCTTCAAGGCTCAGGTGCCGCCTCAGTCCTCCTGGAACAGACACTCCAGTGATACAACCTCTACCGTCTGTTCCTTATCACGGGACCTCTCTGGATCAGCAACCTTTTTGCAGTGGGATGAATGGACCCAAGTCTCTCTCTCAGCAACCTTCAATGCTGTGGTGCTAGTCAATAAGACCTGGTATGGTCCTTCCCATCTATCAATAAGACAACCTGAGCGTAGAAAATTTCGTATCATTACATAATCCCCAGGTTCAATGTCATGACAATTACTATCTGGTAAATCAGGAATCACCAACTTCAGATTATCATTTTGATTCCTCAACTGCTTACTCATGTTAATCAAGTATTTTACAGTTACTTCATTGTTACATTTCAAATCATCCTGAGGGTTAATCATGACATGCGGTTGTCGACCAAACAGAATTTCAAAAGGGGACAGGTTAAGAGGGGACCTGGGAGTGGTTCTGATGCTATACAAAACAATGGGTAAAGCTTCTGGCCACGTCAATCCTGTCTCTGCCATTACTTTACTCAATTTATTTTTAATACTGCTGTTCACTCTTTCGACCTTCGCACTCGCCTGTGGACGGTACGGAGTGTGCAGCTTGCTATCAATACCCATTAATTTACACATTCCTTGAAAGACATCACCGGTAAAATGGGTACCCCTATCACTTTCGATTATTCTAGGGATACCATATCTACATACAAATTCCTGCACAATTTTCTTAGCTGTAAACATAGCGGTATTTGTAGCTGCTGGAAATGCTTCGACCCAATTTGAGAAAACATCTATACAAACAAGTACATATTTCAAATTTCGACATGGGGGTAATTGAATGAAGTCAATTTGTATTACCTGGAAAGGGCCGCCGGCAGGTGGGATATGGGATGGTTCTGTAGGTATTGCTTTTCCAATATTCTTTCTCAGACAGGTAAGGCATGACATTGCTCTTTTACCCGCATGAGAGGAGAATCCTGGGGCGCACCAGTATGCTCTTACCAATTTGCACATCCCCTCCTTGCCTAGATGAGTCAACCCATGAGCTGCTTCAGCCAGACATGGAAGATATGCTCTGGGGGCCACTGGTTTACCATGTCCATCCGTCCAGAGCCCTGAGGACTCCAGGCCATATCCCTTTGCCTTCCAGACTGCTCTTTCCTGTGTGGAACACAAATTCTGCATCTCACACAACTTCTGTGTGTTGATGGTATTAAATACCATCAGTTGTGTGGTGTCTGTCTGTATGGGGGTAGCAGCTGCAAGCTTAGCTGCTTCGTCTGCTCGGCTGTTACCAAGTGACACTGGGTCATGACTATATGTATGTGCTTTACATTTGATAACAGCCACTCTGTCGGGTTCCTGTATCGCTGTTAGAAGCCTTTTTATATAAGCTGCATGCGCTATCGGTGTACCAGCTGCCGTCATGAAATTTCTGAGGCGCCATAGGGCTCCGAAATCATGTACTACCCCGAAGGCGTATCTAGAATCGGTGTAGATATTGGCTGACTTACCCTTAGCCAATTCACATGCTCTGGTTAGGGCGACCAGTTCAGCAACCTGGGCTGAGTGAGGTGGACCTAGCGGTTCCGCTTCTATGGTGTCTTGGTCATCTACGACTGCGTATCCAGTACACAAGTCTCCCGAGTCTGACTGTCTATGACAACTACCGTCAGTGTAGAACGTGAGTTCTGCATCTTCCAGTGGATTGTCACTGATGTCAGGCCTTGCGGTAAAATTTTGGGTCAAATATTCCATACAATCATGTGCATCTTCCTTTGTATTAAATCCTCCTTCCCCATCACTCTCACCTTCCACCCTTTGTGTCTGACCAGGCACACCTGGGAGAAATGTTGCAGGATTTAATGCGCTGCATCTCCTTATGGTGATGTTTACTGGGGCCATTAATGCCAATTCCCATCTTGTAAACCTTGCTGATGAGACGTGTCTGGTTTGGGCAGAATTCAATAAGGCAGATACTGCATGTGGTGTATGGATTGTGAGGTTGTGGCCTAGCACGACATCTTCGCTTTTTGTCACTAGCAATGCTATCGCCGCAACGCTACGCAAGCATGTGGGAAGGGATCGCGCTACCGTGTCTAGCTGAGCGCTGTAGTATGCAACTGGCCTGCTGGCATCACCGTGTTTTTGGGTTAGTACACCTGCTGCGCAACCAGCACTTTCTGTTCCGTATAGTTCAAAGGGTTTCCCATAGTCTGGCATACCTAGTGCTGGCGCCTGCGTTAGGCACTGTTTGAGTCTCTCAAATGCTGTTTCGGATTCGTCTGTATGCGAGATCCTATCAGGTTTGTTTGAGGAGACCATTTCCTGCAAAGGTAACGCCAATATGGAAAACCCTGGGATCCAATTACGGCAATACCCACACATTCCTAAAAACGTCCTGATCTGTTGCTGGGTTTGTGGCAGTGTCATGTCTCTAATGGCTTGGATTCTATCAGCGGTCAGGTGTCTCAGTCCTTGTGTTAGACAGTGTCCCAAATATTTTACCTTAGGTTGGCATAATTGCAACTTGTCTTTGGAAACCTTATGTCCTGTGTCTGAAAGATGAAACAGGAGCTGTTTCGTATCCTTCAGGGAAGCTTCCAGCGAATCTGAACACAGTAGTAAATCATCTACATACTGTATCAATACTGATCCACTCTCCGGTTGGAAAGACTGTAAACAATCATGCAAAGCCTGAGAAAATATACTTGGACTATCTATGAAACCTTGGGGTAACCGAGTCCACGTGTATTGGACTCCTCTGTATGTGAATGCAAACAAATATTGGCTGTCAGGGTGCAGAGGTACCGAAAAGAATGCGGAGCAGAGGTCAATAACAGTGAAAAATTTGGCAGTGGGAGGAATTTGCATTAGGATGACAGCTGGATTAGGCACTACGGGGAACTGACTCTCAACTATTTTATTAATCCCCCTTAGATCCTGCACTAGCCTGTAACCCCTCCCCCCACTCTTTTTAACAGGGAAGATGGGACTATTTGCTGTGCTGGACGTTCTTACTAGAATGCCCTGTTGTAGCAAGCGCTCTATTACTGGGAAAACTCCTAACTCCACCTCTGGCTTCAGAGGATACTGTGGGATTTTTGGAGCTATCCTACCATCTTTTACTTGTACAACTACTGGAGCTACGTTTGCCATTAATCCAGTGTCCTGTCCATCTTTTGTCCAAAGTGACTCTGGTATCTGAGATGTCATCTCTTCTATTTGGGATGGATTCCTATTTGTCATAATGGGATGTGACATTAATTTTGATGGGGAGTCTAACATGTCTCGTACTTCCTGAGCGTGATTCTCAGGAATGTCCAAGAATACACCTTCAGGAGTGCAATAAATGACGCAACCCATTTTACATAGTAAGTCTCTTCCCAGGAGATTGGTTGGTGCCGATGCAGCTAGCAAAAACGAATGCTTGGTATGCAAAGGCCCTATTGTAATCTCGGCTGGTTTGCTAACAGGGTAGTGCTGGACTACTCCTGTTACTCCCATGGCTGGAACTGTCCTACCAGTGGTTCTCATGCCCACTGTCGAATTTATCACTGACTTGGCCGCCCCTGTGTCTACAAGAAAGTTTAAAGTTTTACCAGCTACATTGATTGCAATCTCTGGTTCACTTCCAAGACTGGCAATCAATTTCACTGGCTGCAGATTACAGGTATGGCCACACCCCTATTGGGTATGCTGACCTCCCTGAATCCCGTTGGCAGCAACTACTTGTGGGGGAGTTAGCTGGGAACTACCAGAGGCATGCCAATCTCTGTTCGGGGGGTATCTTTTTGTTTCCCCTGTATGTGGCTCAAAACTCCGCCTCTGTGGACCCTGCTCCCAATGTCGTGTGTCGTGTCGTTGTCTAGGGGGTTGAAAAGATCTTTGTACACTCTTTGTTCTACAGTCTCGTGCATAGTGTCCCTGTTTGTTACAAGAAAAACATGTTATTACACTTGACTTACCCACAGGATTCGGTGGTACATACGCAGGCTGCCTTGTGGTCAGCGCCTGTATACTTACTGACATCAACTTATCACTTTGCGACTCCCTGTGTCTAGTGATGTTTCTGTCGTGATCAATAGCAGCCTCTCTTAATGTGGACACCGACAGACCTCGCCAACATGGTTGCGTGGTCTGAACCCTAGTCTTTAATGTTTCCTTTAAACCATCCATCAGTACAGATACTGCTACTTCTTGGTGGTTTGGGTTGGTCCTAATGTCTTCTATTCCAGTGTACTTTGCCATTTCTAATAGTGCCCGATGAAAATATTCTGTTGCCGTTTCGGACTCTTTTTGTCTAATGGAGAATATTTTGTTCCATTTAACAACGGCTGGGAAATACTCTTTTAGCTGTAAATTTATCCTTTTTACGTTATCTTTGTTGTACACATCTGAAAGTGGTACATCTTTATCTAGTCCACAATCAGCTAAGAATTTAACTGAGTCGACATTTGAAGGTAAACAAGCTCTTAGCAGTATCTGCCAATCCTTGTTGTTGGGTTCTACAGTGTTACCTAGATCCCTGATGTATTTTTGGCTAGCAACTAAGTCTTTCCTGGGGTCAGGAAATTCGGACACTATTGTTCTTAATTCCATTCGGGAAAATGGAGTGTACATGGCAATGTTCCTTATGGGAGTGGCTCCTGATACATCTGTTTTCCCATTGGGAACTGCTATTACTCTAACAGGGTTAACTCTAACAACCTCATTCTGTGTAGATTCTACAACTTGTGGTGAAATTGTTTCAGTATAATGCATGGTGCCGTACTTACCCGTTGACACGACCTCACCTATCCCTCCGCTAGGGGCTTTTGCTAATCTCGTGGGTGTTGCTGTGCCTACTGTGGTCTCTGCTATGGTGGCCGCTAGAGAGAGAGCTGAAATTGTTGCTGGATCGTCTTCTTGATCACACTCCTGAGGAAAGTTCAAAACAGGGTACAACTTGCACGGGTTAATACTTGCATGAGTTACTTGGTTAACATCATTAACATTTACAGGGTTACTAAGTGTTTGTGTTTTACAACCCAGTGCGTTTCTCTCCGTAATCAACTTCTCTCCTGCTATGTATGGTGGTGGCGGGGCTGTGGCTATCAGTTTCCTGACTGCCCCAGATCCCGCCGCCAGAGCCAAACCTCTCTGTATCTCACCTTCCTGTTGCCACAACTGTAAATAATCATGATGCTGAATTCGTCTCTTTGTTGATTTTATGAGACATATCCTCCTCCTTAAATTTTGTAACACTTCTGGACTGAAGCTACCTATTCTTGGGAATTTCTCCCTGTCTTGTACAGTCATTCTCTCCCATTCATCACATAAAACCTCTGTGTGACTTCCGTATTTTTCACACATGATGTACCTTGCCGACCCGACTGGTCGGTTTTCTGAATCAACCCGAACCGAGGTTGATCGCCCCCTACCTGAACAATTGGCCCCCATAATCTGCTGGTGTTGCTTACTACTCCTTTGATCTTTATATCACGGTCTTCAGCGAACCCTTACAGCAAACCAAATTATTCAAAATAGGCCGGCGGTGGCGGTTTACCGAGTACCCCACTCACTCGCCCACCTCGACCAATACGACCTGATCACACCGATATGGTGCTGGCGTACTCGATACAGGGCCCTACCAGAAACCTTCTGTTTACTGGAACATATGAGGGTTACCCGCAGGACACTTACTCTTTCCAGTAAAGGTGGGGTTGTTAGATAGTTCCTGAGTGACCAGCGAACTTCCCTTTAAAAATAAAAAATTACACAAATCACGTCAGAATGTACAAATAGCGTTTGTGACCACTTTACTCTAATGGTATTAGGTCAGATTACTAACTACTGCACACAATTACGTGCGGTACAATCGTTCAGTACATAAGCACTACCTGTTATGTACTGAGAGATCAATGGAATCGAAAATTGCGGCTGCGAATTCCTTCAGCCAGAGCTTCCAATGGCCTATATGGGTTTTAGCACCAACCCCCGGGGTTGTGCTTCTTGTACCTTTATAGCGGACCTTCTTTGTCTCCTTATGACCTCCTGGTCTTGTTCTGTACGACCTCCTGGTCTGACCTCCTGGTCTTGTATACTGGTCCGCTATACTCTAATGCTCATATTTTATTTAACCAAGGATGCCTCCTTAGCCACCGTATATGTCACTTACACGTATGTCCTACCCGATTTCTTTTTGGTTCAACCTCTAAGTTATATAAACTTATGTAATAAAAACACACTCACTCAACACATGTACACTTTCGTTTCTATATCTATTTCTGCGCAGAAATTTTCTTTAGCCCAGCTGTGTTACCAATTAGGAGCAGGATCTGTTAAACTAAATTTCAAATTTTCCAAAAATAGATTTGCGTTATTTACCGCGTCGCGTTACTTACCGCTGTGCGTTACTTATCGCCTTTTCACAACTTGAGCTACGTGGGCGTAACCGGACGCTACGTTGCGTAATGTACGCTGCGTGCGTCTGCCTTTGGATTGCGTACGCTAGTCTTTGTTAGAGACACGTGTACGCAAAACAAAAGATCCACCGTAACACAATTTCTTTTATCCATGTAAACGATCCCTGATCATCTACCGCGTACCCCACTGGCTTTGCCTTATCTCCCAGGCAAACCTGTGTGTTTGTCTACACTTTTAACTATTACCTCTATTCTTAAACTATGAAATAACAGCAAGTCTCTTTTAGTACTTTCTATCAACTATAAAAATTGGCAAACAGGAATAGTGATATACGAAATTTGAAAAAGAAATGCAGATATATATGTATGCGTGCGTGTATACGCAAGACAGAAGAGAAATAAACAGTTTTAAAAGACACAAGCGTTTTGTTCTTACTTCCGGTTCCCGGATTCCTTCAGCACTCTCTATCTAAGTGAAGCAGACGCTTATCCCGTCAGCACTGCGAGACAACCTCCCACCCTTTGCTGGGGGATAATGTCTGCTGATCTACCTAGTGCAGATATGAGAAGGACAGGACGAGTCCCCCAATTGACAATGCTAAATTCCTTTGTCGTATAAACAACCCTTAATGAAGTCTAAGAACACAGTACGCTGTTTACTTAAGAAGTACCGTAAGGGTACGCTAGTTGCGTAACGATCGCTTAGTCGTAGGCGAGACGCTCAAGCGTCACGTTCGCTCACGGCCCAGTGATCACAGGACAGCACGTTATTGGTGATGACTAGAGTAATGATTCGCTATGGCGTAGCGGACGCTCGAGACCACGAGGAGATCACCAGCGGCGCAGACGCTCACAACGCTATACCTTTATGTCTAAACCTTTTATCAATGAAATACACAGAATACCTTAATGTGAATACAGGGTGTAAGTGCAACCTTGTGTAACCTGACTAACTACAAAGCTGCTTGAGCGTCACCGACGCTCAAGTGAACACTTAAAACTATAGGAAATACACGGATACTGGTTTAGGGTCCAAAGCCTATTAACTGTATTATAACTATTATACTTGCAAAAAGAATCACAGTACAAATGATACACTACAATATAACAGAGACTTCCTAACCGAATAACTATACAAGAAATACAATACAATACTATGCTGACCTAATACAATACAATACTAGTCAATGGGAGATACGAGAGAAAGAGAAGGGAGAGAGAGAGAGAGAGAGAGACGGAGAGAGAGAGAGATATATGAGAGAAATGGCTCACAGAAAGACAATGATTACGGAGAGAAACTTACGCACAAGGGTAACGATCGCAAGCGCTTCTGGACATCCAGCTTCCCGATTATCAGCAATGAGAACCGTTTGATGAGAAGTGAAAGCTGGATGCCACAGGCCCGTCTTTTATGCTACTCACACAATGCAATCTAATGGTCCCTACAACCTCATTGTCCATTGGACGCAGGAATTCGGCTTCGCATTATAACAAAAGGTCATAGGGTGATTCATACAGGTGGGCTGTGACGATTTCAAACAGCTCAGGTGGGTGGGAAACTAGGTTTCCCGCCGCATACCTGAGTATGAGTAAATGATAGAAATGGACATAAACTTCTTATGTCCATAACTATCCGCACGAGCGATTAATACGCTCCAAACCAACACCGGAATATTGTTAATTAAATACTCTTCCGATGGGTACCAAACACTGCTGTATGATTCCTGTTAGACCCTTCGCACAATACAAAGAGGGATTCCTCCGTTCAGGGACATTCTATATTAACCAAACTTTCAGAATCTATCAAAGGGACCATGGTCTACAAACTACATTAATTGTGAAAATATGTAACGATTGGGTCGCACGCTACGACTACATACTCCTTACCGTAAATACGCATACCGATGCGAGCGGGTGCACGCATCAGCGGGTATGCGCTATCACGGGAAAGCGCACGCATGCGCAGCGCGGACCAGCGTGAGGTGCAAATATGGCAGCGTGTATGGGGATATTTTTCTGACTTTGACAATATATATATATATATATATATATATATATCAGACAGTCATAGATGCAATTCACATAATCTAGTGGTTAGTCATGATGATGGTGTAAGCATGTCATGCTCTCTTGAGTCCATTGCAGTAGACACACAAGTTGCCTGTTTGTTCAAGAGTCAGGAGGTCTCAAATAAATCTTGTGGTCGTTTAGACATCTTCCATGGTGAATAGGCATCTGTTACAGCACCTTCGTAAGAGGTGTATTCATACATTCACATAATACTTGATACATACATCCCAAAATCAGAGGCCTTCATGGTGGGATGAAGAAATGTATGCAGCACACTGCAGGGTGAGGTGGGGGGCCAAGTTCGCAGTGGGCGTTTCTTTCAGAAAAAAATGATGCTGGATACCTAGTTACAGGATAGCGAGACAGTCCTCCAAACTCGGGACTACAGTATCCCGCTGAAAGTCAACCAGCCGAGAGGTAGCCAGCTCAGCACATACTTCTTCAGCCGAGTTTTCTGCACACATTCATCAATCTTTGAAGTTAAAGAAGTAAAAAAAGCCCAAATCATTTTCCCCCACCTTGAAAAGCAGACAACTATATTCCAGTAAATCCACCTTTTTCTTAAAGAAACTTTATAAAAGAAAATACCAGCAGTTAGCCGCAACATAAATCCATAGTCTGATCATCTTCTTGAACGTTATCCCAGAAATTCCAGTGCTTTACATACAGAAAACTCCTTTCTGCATCTCCCATTCCTTTCACAAGATCATGAAATCCCCAGTCACAGCTTGACTTGTTAAAAAGACAAATGAAGTGGCTTTCTTCAATGGGGCTGTCTGTGGCATACATAATTCATTCAGAATAATTGAATTTTGTGACAACCTGCTGGCATGTGGAGGTTTACCAAACAAGGCTCTCACAAATGACTGTAATGGTGATGCATATTCCTGCAAATAGTAATAACATGCAAACAGAGGAGAGAGAAGAGGGGGTTTTGTATCCTCGGAGATATATCAATATACTGTGTAATGCATCAGAATCCCAGGCTGCATGCGATATAGACAGTGAGCCCAGCACGGCCCTCTGCTTTCACTGAGGTGTTTTTACAGTGCACGAAAGTCCTTACTTGGTTAGGGGTGACCTAAAGGCTGAAATGCCACAAAACTGTGCCGCGCTTGAGAGTGAATAAACATAGCAAATAGTGCAAAAATAATAATAAATTCTACTGTATCTAAAACGATTGACATTGTCAGCGACTGTCCCAGGTTATAAAGGTTTGTCCTTGGAATTGTCTTTGCTTCTTACTATTGATCAACTGCTCTGAACAATTTCTCTTTTGTGTTTTTTAATACTAAAGGCAATTATCACTATCCAGTGTATCCACAGTTATAAATAGGGGCTGCAGTACAGTACAATATTCAACTAGGGGTGCAGCACCAACTGCCAGTGAGTTCCGGATGACAATGGGGTCTATTCATGTAGGAAACGTAAAATTAATTGACACATATCACTATATATCGCATCGGTTTGATGCAATATATAGCTGTATAAGTAGCAATTCATGTATACTCACCCTTCCAGGGAAGCGATGCGGTATCCTGGGCTCCAGCGACGCTAACTTCTCCAGCGGTGCCCCTCAGCGATGTTGTAGCCAGTAGGTGGGTCCCTCTGTGCATGCACCGCCGGCTGACCTCTTGGAAGGCTGCAGTGGCCGATGGGAGGTCAGGGGGGCGGAGCTACCGTCGGGTGTAGGACAGAGAGCAGGGAAGCATTGAGCTTCCCTGCAGTTACCGCGCCACAGTTCAAGTTGCGCCATCCTGAGATGGTGAACCTGAACTCCATGGAGAAGCGGAAAGCTGGGATTTCCGCTCCTTCATGAATCGCCCTGTGCTTTTTTCAGCTTTATGAATAGACCCCAGTGTTTGTCAGTGTGTGAGGTGGCAGTTGGTGTGGTTCTCCTATCTGAATTTTGGACAGCGCTGCAGCCCGACCACTGGATAAAGTACGGGCAGTACGGATGGTGTAATGGTTAGCATTACTGCCTCACAGCACTGAGGTCATGGGTTCAATTCCCACCACGGCCCTAACTGTGTGGAGTTTGCATATTCTCCCCGTACTTGCGTGGGTTTACTCCCACAATCCAAAAATATACTGGTAGGTTAATTGGCTCCCAAGAAAATAAACCCCAGCATGAATGTGTGTGTGTGTGTACATGTGGTAGGGAATATAGATTGTAAGCTCCACTGGGAAAGCAACTAATATGAATGGCCAAATATTATCTGTAAAGCTCTGCGGAATATGTATGCACTACAGTGGCGTAACTACTGCCCCCGCAGCCCTCGCGGTGGCTTGGGGGCGAGGGGCTGCGGGGGCGCCACTGATTTAGCACAGATTGACATGCGGACGAGCGTCCGCATGTCAATCTGCTCCTACTAACCCTCCCTGCCGTGTTGGAGGGACACGGAGGGCACAGCGCGCGCCTCTCCTGTGTCCCCTCCTGCATCATCTCCGGCGGCCGCGGGTCTAATAGAAGAAGTGCCGGTTTGTGAGCCAATCAGAGCTCATGAACGGCACTTAGTTTATTAGACCCGCGGCAGCCGGAGATGATGCAGGAGGGGACACAGGAGAGGCGCGCGCTGTGCCCTCCGTGTCCCTCCAACACAAACCAGCGGGGGAGCAGCAGCGGCGGCGGCGGGGGAGGGGGCATATATTGCACTGGGGGGGAATATCTGGCACTGGGGGGGGGGGAATCTGGCACTGGGAGCATATCTGGCACTGGGGGGGGTAATATCTGGCACTGGGGGCATATGTGGCACTGGGGGGAATATCTGGCACTGGGGGCATATGTGGCACTGGGGGGGGAATCTGGCACTGGGAGCATATCTGGCACTGGGGGGGAATATCTGGCACTGGGGGCATATGTGGCACTGAGGGGGAATATCTGGCACTGGGGGCATATGTGGCACTGGGGGGGTATATGTGTACCTGGCACATAGGGGGGGGGGCTATATTGTGCACTGGGGGCATGTGAGTACCTGGCACCATGGGGTAATATCTGGCACTGGGGACATATGTGGCACTGGGAGCACAGCCCTAGCAACAAGCACTACCCCCTAGCAACGAGCATGACACCCAGTGCATGAAACCCCTGGCAACGAGCATGACACCCAGTGCATGAAACCCCTGGCAACGAGCATGACACCCAGTGCATGATACCCCTGGCAACGAGCATGACACCCTGAGCATGAAACCCCTGGCAACGAGCAGGTAATTTAAAAGTAATTAGAAGCCTTACTGTAGGACTTAATGTGTAATGGGCATTACGGTGTGTGGCATAATGTATCACGGACATTGCGGTGTGTGTCATAATGTGTCCCAGGCATTACGGTGTGTGGCATACTGTATCACGGGCATTGTGGTATGTGGTATAATGTCTCAGGGTCATTGCAGTGTGGCATAATGTATAACGGGCATTGCGGTGTGTAGCATAGGGTATAACGGGCATAGCGGTATGTGTCAGGCATTACGGTGTGTTGTATACTATATCACGGGCATTGTGGTATGTGGTATAATGTATCAGGGGCATTGCATTTGCAGTGTGTAGCATAGTGTATAACGGGCATTGCGATTCCTGTCATAATGTGTCAGGCATTACGGTGTGTTGTATACTATATCACGGGCATTGTGGTATGTGGTATAATGTATCAGGGGCATTGCAGTGTGTAGCATAATGTATAACGGGCATTGCGATTCCTGTCATAATGTGTCGGGGGCATTACGGTGTGTGGCATAATGTGTCGGGGGCATTATGGTGTGTGCATATTGTGTCATGTGCATTATTGTGTGTGGCATAATGTCTAAGGGCCATTGCAGTATGTGGCATAATGTATACTGGGCATTACTATAAGGAGGAAAAATTACAAATAATGTAAGGGGCATGAATCAGGATTATTTTTCTTTCCAGTGGTGGCTAACGTCTGGGCGCGCAGGTTGGAAAACTGGGGTATAACGTAGTCTTTTCCTGCAATGCCACGCCCCTTTATGTGAAGCCACGCCCATCCCAACGAAGCCACACACCCTATTTTGCGGCGCGCGTACATTTATTCCTTTAATAGTGCCAATTATGGGGGATGGGGAGGGGGGGGGGGTGCCGAAGAATTTTTTGGCTTGGGGGAGAAAAATTTCTAGTTACGCCACTGATGCACTATATAAATAACTAGTAATACATAATAATAAAAAAGCACAATTGTGATTTATAATGTAAAATCCTTTGAATAGGAACATCAAAATTGTATATAAATAACATCAAAACATGTTTAATAAATATGCTGTGACATAGACTTTAGTCCTCAAATGCCTGCATAGGTGAAGTGCTCAAATTATCCTAATCAGTGACACAATGGGGGGTAATTCTGAGTTGATTGCAGCAGCAAGTTTGTTAGCAATTGGACAAAACCACGGCCCTCATTCCGAGTTGTTCGCTCGTTCTTTTTCATCGCATCGCAGCGATTTTCCGCAAACTGCGCATGCGCAATGTTCGCACAGCGACTGCGCCAAGTAAATTTGCTAAAAAGTTTGGTATTTTACTCACGGCATTACAAGGTTTTTTCTTCGTTCTGGTGATCGTTGTGTGATTGACAGGAAGTGGGTGTTTCTGGGCGGAAACTGGCCGTTTTATGGGAGTGTGTGAAAAAACGCTGCCGTTTCTGGGAAAAACGCGGGAGTGGCTGGAGAAACGGGGGAGTGTCTGTGCGAACGCTGGGTGTGTTTGTGACGTCAAACCAGGAACGAAACTGACTGAACTGATCGCACTGGAAGAGTAAGTGTCGAGCTACTCAGAAACTGCTTAGAAATTTCTATTCGCAATTTTGAGAATCTTTCGTTCGCAATTTTGCTAAGCTAAGATTCACTCCCAGTAGGCGGCGGCTTAGCGTGTGCAATGCTGCTAAAAGCAGCTTGCGAGCGAACAACTTGGAATGAGGGCCCATGTGCACTGCAGGGGGGGGCAGATATAACATTTGCAGAGAGAGATAGATTTGGGTGGGTTATTTTATTTCTGTGCATGGTAAATACTAGTTGCTTTATTTTTACACTGCAAATTAGATTGCAGATTGAACACACCACACCAAAATCTAACTCTCTCTGCAAATGTTAAATCTGCCTCCCCTGCAGTGCACATGGGGGGTAATTCTGAGTTGATCGCAGCAGCAAGTTTGTTAGCAATTGGGCAAAGCCATGTGCACTGCAGTGGGGACAGATATAACATTTGCAGAGAGAGTTAGATTTGGGTGTGTTATTTTGTTTCTGTGCAGGGTAAATACTGGCTGCTTTATTTTTACACTGCAATTTAGATTGCAGATTGAACACACCCCACCCAAATCTAACTCTCTCTGCACATGTTATATCTGCCTCCCCTGCAGTGCACAAGGGGGGTCATTCCGAGTTGTTCGCTCGTTGCTGATTTTCGCTATATTGCGATTAGTCGCTTACTGCGCATGCGCAAGGTTCGCAGAGCGCATGCGCTTAGTTATTTTACACAAAAGTTAGGTTTTTTACTCACGGCATAACGAGGATTTTTCATCGTTCTGGTGATCGTACTGTGATTGACAGGAAGTGGGTGTTTCTGGGCGGAAACTGGCCGTTTTCTGGGCGTGTGCGAAAAAACGCTGGCGTTTCTGGGAAAAACGCAGGAGTGTCTGAAGAAACGGGGGAGTGTCTGGGCGAACTCTGGGCGTGTGTGTGACATCAAACCAGGAACAAAACTGAGTGAACTGATCGCAATGGCTGAGTAAGTCTGGAGCTACTCAGAAACTGCTAAGAAATTTCTATTCGCAATTCTGCTAATCTTTCGTTCGCAATTCTGCTATGCTAAGATACACTCCCAGAGGGCGGCGGCTTAGCGTGTGCAATGCTGCTAAAAGTAGCTAGCGAGCGAACAACTTAGAATGAGGGCCATGGTTTTGCCCAACTGCTAACAAAATTCCTACTGCGATCAACTTGGAATTACCCCCAATATTCATGGAGAATGTTGGCAGCATTGCTCACTGCTGTGAGATGTAGGGGCTGGGCTGGTGGACAGTGTTTCATCACGAACAGTCTGTTCATTTTAGCATTTATATAAATAAGCTAAACTTCATTTATTGCAATGAGAAAATATCCCTTTCTGAATTCAACAAAACACAAGACGAGAGGTGAGTACCCTGTGGAACAGTGTTATAAATATGGATGCCAATTTCCAGACAACCGTTATACAGACACAACCATGTACAAGGTGGGGATTGGCAATGTTAAATGAGCAAGCATGCTAGTGCACACTAAATGAGGTTTTAATTATTCACACTGCCTTAGGACATCACAGATTGGCCTAAACTGCAATATAGCTAGAGGTAGTTTAATGACACTCCTGTACATATGAGTGAATCTGTTCTTATCACTCTCCTGTATAAGGCAGCAGAGAGCTGCCTGTATATCTGTCTCAGGCGGCTGATCTGCATCCATGACCATTTCATTTATACAGTTCATTGCATCACAGTACGGCGTTCCTCCCCACAGGCAAAGGAAGTGTTAAATACAATGCAATGATAAATGCTCTGGTGTTCTTTGAACTTCCTAATTTATTTAAAAAACATGTAGGAGACTAGTGGAAATCATTCTGAGCAGCAGTAGGGGGCTCTTTTTATTTCTAACAATACCTGAGAAGGCGCTGCACCTCTCACAGAGACTGTTCCACTAATGGCTTTGATAGCGGTAAGACTAAAGACTACTGACTAAAATAAAAATAAAACGCTTTATTTACATTTACACAGTGGGACCTTTGTTCCTGGTGCAGGAACTGACAATATCAGTCCTGTGGTTTGCAGTACAGCTGAGAGGTACAGTGGGAAATATCAGTACAGTGGGAAAAACTTCCTAGGCTCTTTTTGTTTCCTTATTTTATTTTTATCTGGGCTATAGCCAGAATCAGGTTGAGTCGTGGGGTAGCCAGAGCCGGATTAAGGGGGGTTCTGGGGGTAAGTACCCCCAGGCCCCACACTCCGAGGGGGCCCCCGCCACCAGCCACGGATCGGATCACTGTTATTGATCCGATCCGCAGCGTAGAGCTCCCCACTGACACCGCCGCTGACTGCCTCCAATGCGTCACGCCGCGGCCGCCGGAGCCGCAGGGCTATGTGGGGCTGCCGAGATCCCGGGGCCTCTGTCCAGTGGCATGTGCAGCTGCAGCCTGCTGCTCCAAGACTGGCTGGAGCGCAGGCTGCAGGTAAGAAGGAGGCAGCAGTATCCCTGGCGTGTGCAGAGCCGCCACATGTGAAGTTGTGCCCATCGGAGGAGAGAAGTTAAAGTTCTCGTTCTTCTCCCTGTCTAAGTGAGTTTTTGCCAGCAGCTGAGCAATGTTATGAATTAAATTAGAACTGGTGGCTCTGGGTCATATATAGATATGCATATATACGTACATATGTGTGTGTACATGCATATTTGTACATATGTGTAAAGAATATATATATGTGTATATACTATATATATATATATATATATATACACATACTGTACATACACAGTATGTGTATATATGTACATATATATATATATATATATATATACACATACACACACACGGTATATATATATATATATATATATATATATAATGCGGTAAGCCGGCACTCCCACTGCCTTGTACTGTAATCAACTTGCGTTGGTGCCCTCCTACTGCCGGGCTCCACCCGACAAGTAGATCCACCAGGGCGGCACGCCAGACAACTTGTAATAAAAGACTTTTAGTCTCGTTGATATCAATGTTTCAGAACTTTTTACATCAGCATCCCGACGAAAGATCATAAGTAAAAGAACATAAGTAAAAAGTTCTGAAACGTTGACATCAACGGGACTAAGAATTTTTCATTACAAGTCGTCTAGAGTGCCGCACATATACAACTGTCAGAGTCAGGCAGCACTCCCAGGAATTAAACGGGGACAGTAATCAGGAGACCGAGTCCCAAATAGATATATATATATATATATATATATATATATATACTAGAGATGAGCGCCTGAAATTTTTCGGGTTTTGTGTTTTGGTTTTGTGTTCGGTTCCGCGGCCGTGTTTTGGGTTCGAACGCGTTTTGGCAAAACCTCACCGAATTTTTTTTGTCGGATTCGGGTGTGTTTTGGATTCGGGTGTTTTTTTCAAAAAACACTAAAAAACAGCTTAAATCATAGAATTTGGGGGTCATTTTGATCCCAAAGTATTATTAACCTCAAAAACCATAATTTACACTCATTTTCAGTCTATTCTGAATACCTCACACCTCACAATATTATTTTTAGTCCTAAAATTTGCACCGAGGTCGCTGTGTGAGTAAGATAAGCGACCCTAGTGGCCGACACAAACACCGGGCCCATCTAGGAGTGGCACTGCAGTGTCACGCAGGATGTCCCTTCCAAAAAACCCTCCCCAAACAGCACATGACGCAAAGAAAAAAAGAGGCGCAATGAGGTAGCTGTGTGAGTAAGATTAGCGACCCTAGTGGCCGACACAAACACCGGGCCCATCTAGGAGTGGCACTGCAGTGTCACGCAGGATGGCCCTTCCAAAAAACCCTCCCCAAACAGCACATGACGCAAAGAAAAAAAGAGGCGCAATGAGGTAGCTGTGTGAGTAAGATTAGCGACCCTAGTGGCCGACACAAACACCGGGCCCATCTAGGAGTGGCACTGCAGTGTCACGCAGGATGTCCCTTCCAAAAAACCCTCCCCAAACAGCACATGACGCAAAGAAAAAAAGAGGCGCAATGAGGTAGCTGTGTGAGTAAGATTAGCGACCCTAGTGGCCGACACAAACACCGGGCCCATCTAGGAGTGGCACTGCAGTGTCACGCAGGATGTCCCTTCCAAAAAACCCTCCCCAAACAGCACATGACGCAAAGAAAAAAAGAGGCGCAATGAGGTAGCTGACTGTGTGAGTAAGATTAGCGACCCTAGTGGCCGACACAAACACCGGGCCCATTTAGGAGTGGCACTGCAGTGTCACGCAGGATGTCCCTTCCAAAAAACCCTCCCCAATCAGCACATGATGCAAAGAAAAAGAAAAGAAAAAAGAGGTGCAAGATGGAATTGTCCTTGGGCCCTCCCACCCACCCTTATGTTGTATAAACAAAACAGGACATGCACACTTTAACCAACCCATCATTTCAGTGACAGGGTCTGCCACACGACTGTGACTGATATGACGGGTTGGTTTGGACCCCCCCCAAAAAAGAAGCAATTAATCTCTCCTTGCACAAACTGGCTCTACAGAGGCAAGATGTCCACCTCATCATCACCCTCCGATATATCACCGTGTACATCCCCCTCCTCACAGATTATCAATTCGTCCCCACTGGAATCCACCATCTCAGCTCCCTGTGTACTTTGTGGAGGCAATTGCTGCTGGTCAATGTCTCCGCGGAGGAATTGATTATAATTCATTTTAATGAACATCATCTTCTCCACATTTTCTGGATGTAACCTCGTACGCCGATTGCTGACAAGGTGAGCGGCGGCACTAAACACTCTTTCGGAGTACACACTTGTGGGAGGGCAACTTAGGTAGAATAAAGCCAGTTTGTGCAAGGGCCTCCAAATTGCCTCTTTTTCCTGCCAGTATAAGTACGGACTGTGTGACGTGCCTACTTGGATGCGATCACTCATATAATCCTCCACCATTCTATCAATGTTGAGAGAATCATATGCAGTGACAGTAGACGACATGTCCGTAATCGTTGTCAGGTCCTTCAGTCCGGACCAGATGTCAGCATCAGCAGTCGCTCCAGACTGCCCTGCATCACCGCCAGCGGGTGGGCTCGGAATTCTGAGCCTTTTCCTCGCACCCCCAGTTGCGGGAGAATGTGAAGGAGGAGATGTTGACAGGTCGCGTTCCGCTTGACTTGACAATTTTCTCACCAGCAGGTCTTTCAACCCCAGCAGACTTGTGTCTGCCGGAAAGAGAGATCCAAGGTAGGCTTTAAATCTAGGATCGAGCACGGTGGCCAAAATGTAGTGCTCTGATTTCAACAGATTGACCACCCGTGAATCCTTGTTAAGCGAATTAAGGGCTCCATCCACAAGTCCCACATGCCTAGCGGAATCGCTCCGTGTTAGCTCCTCCTTCAATGTCTCCAGCTTCTTCTGCAAAAGCCTGATGAGGGGAATGACCTGACTCAGGCTGGCAGTGTCTGAACTGACTTCACGTGTGGCAAGTTCAAAGGGCATCAGAACCTTGCACAACGTTGAAATCATTCTCCACTGCGCTTGAGACAGGTGCATTCCACCTACTATATCGTGCTCAATTGTATAGGCTTGAATGGCCTTTTGCTGCTCCTCCAACCTCTGAAGCATATAGAGGGTTGAATTCCACCTCGTTACCACTTCTTGCTTCAGATGATGGCAGGGCAGGTTCAGTAGTTTTTGGTGGTGCTCCAGTCTTCTGTACGTGGTGCCTGTACGCCGAAAGTGTCCCGCAATTCTTCTGGCCACCGACAGCATCTCTTGCACGCCCCTGTCGTTTTTAAAAAAATTCTGCACCACCAAATTCAAGGTATGTGCAAAACATGGGACGTGCTGGAATTTGCCCATATTTAATGCACACACAATATTGCTGGCGTTGTCCGATGCCACAAATCCACAGGAGAGTCCAATTGGGGTAAGCCATTCCGCGATGATCTTCCTCAGTTGCCGTAAGAGGTTTTCAGCTGTGTGCGTATTCTGGAAACCGGTGATACAAAGCGTAGCCTGCCTAGGAAAGAGTTGGCGTTTGCGAGATGCTGCTACTGGTGCCGCCGCTGCTGTTCTTGCGGCGGGAGTCCATACATCTACCCAGTGGGCTGTCACAGTCATATAGTCCTGACCCTGCCCTGCTCCACTTGTCCACATGTCCGTGGTTAAGTGGACATTGGGTACAACTGCATTTTTTAGGACACTGGTGAGTCTTTTTCTGACGTCCGTGTACATTCTCGGTATCGCCTGCCTAGAGAAGTGGAACCTAGATGGTATTTGGTAACGGGGGCACACTGCCTCAATAAATTGTCTAGTTCCCTGTGAACTAACGGCGGATACCGGACGCACGTCTAACACCAACATAGTTGTCAAGGCCTCAGTTATCCGCTTTGCAGCAGGATGACTGCTGTGATATTTCATCTTCCTCGCAAAGGACTGTTGGACAGTCAATTGCTTACTGGAAGTAGTACAAGTGGGCTTACGACTTCCCCTCTGGGATGACCATCGACTCCCAGCAGCAACAACAGCAGCGCCAGCAGCAGTAGGCGTTACACGCAAGGATGCATCGGAGGAATCCCAGGCAGGAGAGGACTCGTCAGAATTGCCAGTGACATGGCCTGCAGGACTATTGGCATTCCTGGGGAAGGAGGAAATTGACACTGAGGGAGTTGGTGGGGTGGTTTGCGTGAGCTTGGTTACAAGAGGAAGGGATTTACTGGTCAGTGGACTGCTTCCGCTGTCGCCCAAAGTTTTTGAACTTGTCACTGACTTATTATGAATGCGCTGCAGGTGACGTATAAGGGAGGATGTTCCGAGGTGGTTAACGTCCTTACCCCTACTTATTACAGCTTGACAAAGGCAACACACGGCTTGACACCTGTTGTCCGCTTTTCTGTTGAAATACCTCCACACTGAAGAGCTGATTTTTTTGGTATTTTCACCAGGCATGTCAACGGCCATATTCCTCCCACGGACAACAGGTGTCTCCCCGGGTGCCTGACTTAAACAAACCACCTCACCATCAGAATCCTCCTGGTCAATTTCCTCCCCAGCGCCAGCAACACCCATATCCTCCTCATCCTGGTGTACTTCAACATCTTCATCTTCAATCTGACTATCAGGAACTGGACTGCGGGTGCTCCTTCCAGCACTTGCAGGGGGCGTGCAAATGGTGGAAGGCGCATGCTCTTCACGTCCAGTGTTGGGAAGGTCAGGCATCGCAACCGACACAATTGGACTCTCCTTGTGGATTTGGGATTTCGAAGAACGCACAGTTCTTTGCGGTGCTTTTGCCAGCTTGAGTCTTTTCAGTTTTCTAGCGAGAGGCTGAGTGCTTACATCCTCATGTGAAGCTGAACCACTAGCCATGAACATAGGCCAGGGCCTCAGCCGTTCCTTGCCACTCCGTGTGGTAAATGGCATATTGGCAAGTTTACGCTTCTCCTCCGACAATTTTATTTTAGGTTTTGGAGTCCTTTTTTTACTGATATTTGGTGTTTTGGATTTGACATGCTCTGTACTATGACATTGGGCATCGGCCTTGGCAGACGACGTTGCTGGCATTTCATCGTCTCGGCCATGACTAGTGGCAGCAGCTTCAGCACGAGGTGGAAGTGGATCTTGATCTTTCCCTAATTTTGGAACCTCAACATTTTTGTTCTCCATATTTTAATAGGCACAACTAAAAGGCACCTCAGGTAAACAATGGAGATGGATACTAGTATACAATTATGGACTGCCTGCCGAGTGCAGACACAGAGGTAGCCACAGCCGTGAACTACCGTACTGTACTGTGTCTGCTGCTAATATAGACTGGTTGATAAAGAGATGTCTATGTAACTATGTATGTATAAAGAAGAAAGAAAAAAAAACCACGGTTAGGTGGTATACAATTATGGACGGACTGCCTGCCGAGTGCAGACACAGAGGTAGCCACAGCCGTGAACTACCGTACTGTACTGTGTCTGCTGCTAATAATATAGACTGGTTGATAAAGAGATGTCGTAGTAGTATGTATGTATAAAGAAGAAAGAAAAAAAAACCACGGTTAGGTGGTATACAATTATGGACGGACTGCCTGCCGAGTGCAGACACAGAGGTAGCCACAGCCGTGAACTACCGTACTGTACTGTGTCTGCTGCTAATATAGACTGGTTGATAAAGAGATGTCTATGTAACTATGTATGTATAAAGAAGAAAGAAAAAAAAACCACGGTTAGGTGGTATACAATTATGGACGGACTGCCTGCCGAGTGCAGACACAGAGGTAGCCACAGCCGTGAACTACCGTACTGTACTGTGTCTGCTGCTAATATAGACTGGTTGATAAAGAGATGTCTATGTAACTATGTATGTATAAAGAAGAAAGAAAAAAAAACCACGGTTAGGTGGTATACAATTATGGACGGACTGCCCGCCGAGTGCAGACACAGAGGTAGCCACAGCCGTGAACTACCGTACTGTACTGTGTCTGCTGCTAATATAGACTGGTTGATAAAGAGATGTCTATGTAACTATGTATGTATAAAGAAGAAAGAAAAAAAAACCACGGTTAGGTGGTATACAATTATGGACGGACTGCCTGCCGAGTGCAGACACAGAGGTAGCCACAGCCGTGAACTACCGTACTGTACTGTGTCTGCTGCTAATATAGACTGGTTGATAAAGAGATGTCTATGTAACTATGTATGTATAAAGAAGAAAGAAAAAAAAACCACGGTTAGGTGGTATACAATTATGGACGGACTGCCTGCCGAGTGCAGACACAGAGGTAGCCACAGCCGTGAACTACCGTACTGTGTCTGCTGCGACTGGATGATAAATGATATAAAAAATATATATATATCACTACTGCAGCCGGACAGGTATATATTATATATTATATAATGACGGACCTGCTGGACACTGTCTGTCAGCAGAATGAGTTTTATTTTTATAGAATAAAAAAAAAAACAACACACAAGTGAAGTCACACGACGAGTGTTTAACTTTTTCAGGCAATCACAATATAAGTATACTACTAACTATACTGGTGGTCAGTGTGGTCAGGTCACTGGTCAGTCACACTGGCAGTGGCACTCCTGCAGCAAAAGTGTGCACTGTTTAATTTTAATATAATATTATGTACTCCTGGCTCCTGCTATAACCTATAACTGGCACTGCAGTGCTCCCCAGTCTCCCCCACAATTATAAGCTGTGTGAGCTGAGCAGTCAGACAGATATATAATATATATAGATGATGCAGCACACTGGGCTGAGCCTGAGCAGTGCACACAGATATGGTATGTGACTGAGTCACTGTGTGTATCGCTTTTTTCAGGCAGAGAACGGATATATTAAATAAACTGCACTGTCTGGTGGTCACTCACTATATAATATTATGTACTCCTGGCTCCTGCTATAACCTATAACTGGCACTGCAGTGCTCCCCAGTCTCCCCCACAATTATAAGCTGTGTGAGCTGAGCAGTCAGACAGATATATAATATATATAGATGATGCAGCACACTGGGCTGAGCCTGAGCAGTGCACACAGATATGGTATGTGACTGAGTCACTGTGTGTATCGCTTTTTTCAGGCAGAGAACGGATATATTAAATAAACTGCACTGTCTGGTGGTCACTCACTAGTAAACTCTCTGCACTCTCTACACTTCTACAGTACTCCTCCTAGTCCTAAGCTCCAGTAAATCTCTCTCTCTTATAATCTAAATGGAGAGGACGCCAGCCACGTCCTCTCCCTATCAATCTCAATGCACGTGTGAAAATGGCGGCGACGCGCGGCTCCTTATATAGAATCCGAGTCTCGCGATAGAATCCGAGCCTCGCGAGAATCCGACAGCGTCATGATGACGTTCGGGCGCGCTCGGGTTAACCGAGCAAGGCGGGAAGATCCGAGTCGCTCGGATCCGTGTAAAAAAAGCTGAAGTTCGGGCGGGTTCGGATTCAGAGAAACCGAACCCGCTCATCTCTAATATACACACACACACACACACACACACACACAATATGTATAGTATATATTTGTATTATGGTTTTAATGTTAGACCTCAGGGCCCCCCTGTCGTAAGTACCCCGGGCCCACCGAAGTCTTAATCCAGCTCTGGGGGTAGCGGGCATACGATTCCAGGGTCGGTGCCATATCCAGAGCCTTGGGCAGGTGCCAGGGCAGTGTGGCGCTGCTGTGTACTATAAGATTCCACAGCTCATGAGTCTCTTTGACTGACAGCCCAATAACTGAACATCTAAGGCTCATACATTTCCCAGCAGTTATTACCATCAATCTAATTGACTGAAGGATGGAGGCAAAGTACGCTGAGATTGCATGTCAAGTGTGCGTTCAGTCTATAAGAACGATGCATGCTTTTACAGCGCAGGTGATACAAACATGCTGGCCTCTTTTCTTTTGCCTAGCCGCTTCATGTATTCCTTTGAACATCTTCCAGCACAGTGCTAATCAACACAACAATACAAGTAATTGTCAGCTTTGATGATATTAAGTCCAAATTGGCTGCCTCTCTGTACAAAGACTACTGGGGTGGGGTAGAAAACTTTCTTTACCAAAGTTGATCTATAGCAGGGCCAGCTCAGGGTATGTTCTAGCAGTGCGGCCGAACTGGGGCGCTAAAGTTAAAGGCATGCTGTGGGCCGGCTGACCATGACACTACAGACAGGGTTAAAGTGTCTGACGACGTCTCTCGAGCTACAGCCGCTTCCCCTCTGCAGTCTGTAACATCCAGGTCCCAGCTGCACTGCCCAAAACACACACACTGTTTACCTGTTAGCGGCAGCAGACTGTCGCCCCAGCCCAGCCACACTGTGTGGTGGAGTGCGATCGCCCTGTCCCCCCCCCCCCCCTCCCTTCCCGGAGCAAAGGGCTAAATTCACTTTTTATTTCTTTGGCTCTTTTGTGAAATCATTTTCTAAAAACAAGTAAATATATTTGATATATTGCTGTTAATAGAAGTGTTATTGATAAATGTAGTTTGATGGACGTGGGGTAGGGGGGGACTCCAAAAAGTCTCACTCATGGTGCTAGTAGACCTCGAACGACCTTGATCTAGAGATAACTAAACTGGTAGGTGATTGTTGCAGATGGAGCGGATTTTATTGCCATGAATGTTCCATCATGGCAAAGGATTAAGTGGAGAATCTTTGCTGTCCTGTGTCAGAACCTCAGATTAGTTTGAGTGTATATAAGTAGCTTGGGATATCAAGTTAATTGCTAAACATATTCTGTGCCGTCATGAGCTGTGCAAGGAAATAAACCCCGCTCCATCTGTATTTTAAATGCTCTGGTGAAGAAGAAGTTTTATTGCTGGTTTTCAGCGCTGCTAGACAGCTGGATACTTAATGACTGATATTTATGGACAACACACAGTAAAGAGCAGGAATGCAATGCATGATTCCTAAGAGAAGGATTAGACAACCTGTTGCTCGCCAGCTGTTATGGAACTACAAGCCCCAGCATGCTAGTTCCACAACAGTGTTTGAGGCACAGGTTGTCTACAAATCTGCCCTCTAGAAGAGGTTCTCTAGCTATGCATTATGGATGGGAAGCTATATATTGTCAGTCTCTGCATTTGATTGGTCAGCAGCACATAGTCTCACAGGGAGGATGAAACAGCAGAACAGCACAACTAAATTCATGAGACTAAATAGCGGGACCTGACATTAGATGATTCATTCCAGAACTCTTATTTAGAACGATGGTTCTTAAACCTATGCTCAGGCTTCTCCTGCAATGCATACTGGGGCTGATTCAGCCAATATTTGCGCAACAGTGTTTTCAATAGAGATGAGCGGGTTCGGTTTCTCTGAATCTGAACCCGCACGAACTTCATGTTTTTTTTCACGGGTCCGAGCGACTCGGATCTTCCCGCCTTGCTCGGTTAACCCGAGCGCGCCCGAACGTCATCATGACGCTGTCGGATTCTCGCGAGACTCGGATTCTATATAAGGAGCCGTGCGTCGCCGCCATTTTCACACGTGCATTGAGATTGATAGGGAGAGGACGTGGCTGGCGTCCTCTCCGTTATAGTAGAAAAGAGTAAAGACTGAGTGACTTAGTTATAATTGTGGGGAGGATTGGGGACGGGGAGCAGCTGTTAGGGAGTACAGTGATTTAGATTAGGAGAGAGAGAGAGAGAGAGGTTGACCTGATTTACTGGAGCTTAGGAGTACTGTAGAAGAGAGTGCAGAGTTTACTAGTGACTGACCACAGTGACCACCAGACAGTGCAGTTTTATTTAATATATCCGTTCTCTGCCTGAAAAAAACGATACACACAGTGACTCAGTCACATACCATATATGTGTGCACTGCTCAGCCCAGTGTGCTGCATCATCTATGTATATATTATATATCTGACTGTGCTCAGCTCACACAGCTTATAATTGTGGGGGAGACTGGGGAGCACTGCAGTGCCAGTTATAGGTTATAGCAGGAGCCAGGAGTACAAGACAGTCACATACCATATCTGTGTGCACTGCTCAGCCCAGTGTGCTGCATCATCTATGTATATATTATATATCTGACTGTGCTCAGCTCACACAGCTTATAATTGTGGGGGAGACTGGGGAGCACTGCAGTGCCAGTTATAGGTTATAGCAGGAGCCAGGAGTACATATTATATTAAAATTAAACAGTGCACACTTTTGCTGCAGGAGTGCCACTGCCAGTGTGACTGACCAGTGACCTGACCACACTGACCACCAGTATAGTTAGTAGTATACTATATTGTGATTGCCTGAAAAAGTTAAACACTCGTCGTGTGACTTCACTTGTGTGGTGTTTTTTTTTTTATTCTATAAAAAACTCATTCTGCTGACAGACAGTGTCCAGCAGGTCCGTCATTATATAATATATATACCTGTCCGGCTGCAGTAGTGATATATATATATTTTTTATATCATTATTTATCATCCAGTCGCAGCAGACACAGTACGGTAGTTCACGGCTGTAGCTACCTCTGTGTCGGCACTCGGCAGTCCGTCCATAATTGTATACCACCTAACCGTGGTTTTTTTTTCTTTCTTCTTTATACATACATACTACGACATCTCTTTATCAACCAGTCTAAATTAGCAGCAGACACAGTACAGTACGGTAGTTCACGGCTGTGGCTACCTCTGTGTCGGCACTCGGCAGTCCGTCCATAATTGTATACCACCTAACCGTGGTTTTTTTTTCTTTCTTCTTTATACATACATACTACGACATCTCTTTATCAACCAGTCTATATTAGCAGCAGACACAGTACAGTACGGTAGTTCACGGCTGTGGCTACCTCTGTGTCGGCACTCGGCAGTCCGTCCATAATTGTATACCACCTAACCGTGGTTTTTTTTTCTTTCTTCTTTATACGTACATACTACGACATCTCTTTATCAACCAGTCTATATTAGCAGCAGACACAGTACAGTACGGTAGTTCACGGCTGTGGCTACCTCTGTGTCGGCACTCGGCAGTCCGTCCATAATTGTATACCACCTAACCGTGGTTTTTTTTTCTTTCTTCTTTATACATACATACTACGACATCTCTTTATCAACCAGTCTATATTAGCAGCAGACACAGTACAGTACGGTAGTTCACGGCTGTGGCTACCTCTGTGTCGGCACTCGGCAGTCCGTCCATAATTGTATACCACCTACCCGTGGTTTTTTTTCTTTCTTCTTTATACATACATACTACGACATCTCTTTATCAACCAGTCTATATTAGCAGCAGACACAGTACAGTACGGTAGTTCACGGCTGTGGCTACCTCTGTGTCGGCACTCGGCAGTCCGTCCATAATTGTATACCACCTACCCGTGGTTTTTTTTTCTTTCTTCTTTATACATACATACTACAACATCTCTTTATCAACCAGTCTATATTAGCAGCAGACACAGTACAGTACGGTAGTTCACGGCTGTGGCTACCTCTGTGTCGGCACTCGGCAGTCCGTCCATAATTGTATACCACCTAACCGTGGTTTTTTTTTCTTTCTTCTTTATACATACATACTACGACATCTCTTTATCAACCAGTCTATATTAGCAGCAGACACAGTACAGTACGGTAGTTCACGGCTGTGGCTACCTCTGTGTCGGCACTCGGCAGTCCGTCCATAATTGTATACTAGTATCCATCCATCTCCATTGTTTACCTGAGGTGCCTTTTAGTTGTGCCTATTAAAATATGGAGAACAAAAATGTTGAGGTTCCAAAATTAGGGAAAGATCAAGATCCACTTCCACCTCGTGCTGAAGCTGCTGCCACTAGTCATGGCCGAGACGATGAAATGCCAGCAACGTCGTCTGCCAAGGCCGATGCCCAATGTCATAGTACAGAGCATGTCAAATCCAAAACACCAAATATCAGTAAAAAAAGGACTCCAAAACCTAAAATAAAATTGTCGGAGGAGAAGCGTAAACTTGCCAATATGCCATTTACCACACGGAGTGGCAAGGAACGGCTGAGGCCCTGGCCTATGTTCATGGCTAGTGGTTCAGCTTCACATGAGGATGGAAGCAATCAGCCTCTCGCTAGAAAAATGAAAAGACTCAAGCTGGCAAAAGCACAGCAAAGAACTGTGCATTCTTCGAAATCCCAAATCCACAAGGAGAGTCCAATTGTGTCGGTTGCGATGCCTGACCTTCCCAACACTGGACGTGAAGAGCATGCGCCTTCCACCATTTGCACGCCCCCTGCAAGTGCTGGAAGGAGCACCCGCAGTCCAGTTCCTGATAGTCAGATTGAAGATGTCAGTGTTGAAGTACACCAGGATGAGGAGGATACGGGTGTTGCTGGCGCTGGGGAGGAAATTGACCAGGAGGATTCTGATGGTGAGGTTGTTTGTTTAAGTCAGGCACCCGGGGAGACACCTGTTGTCCGTGGGAGGAATATGGCCGTTGACATGCCAGGTGAAAATACCAAAAAAATCAGCTCTTCGGTGTGGAGGTATTTCAACAGAAATGCGGACAACAGGTGTCAAGCCGTGTGTTCCCTTTGTCAAGCTGTAATAAGTAGGGGTAAGGACGTTAACCACCTCGGAACATCCTCCCTTATACGTCACCTGCAGCGCATTCATAATAAGTCAGTGACAAGTTCAAAAACTTTGGGTGACAGCGGAAGCAGTCCACTGACCAGTAAATCCCTTCCTCTTGTAACCAAGCTCACGCAAACCACCCCACCAACTCCCTCAGTGTCAATTTCCTCCTTCCCCAGGAATGCCAATAGTCCTGCAGGCCATGTCACTGGCAATTCTGACGATTCCTCTCCTGCCTGGGATTCCTCCGATGCATCCTTGCGTGTAACGCCTACTGCTGCTGGCGCTGCTGTTGTTGCTGCTGGGAGTCGATGGTCATCCCAGAGGGGAAGTCGTAAGACCACTTTTACTACTTCCACCAAGCAATTGACTGTCCAACAGTCCTTTGCGAGGAAGATGAAATATCACAGCAGTCATCCTACTGCAAAGCGGATAACTGAGGCCTTGGCATCCTGGGTGGTGAGAACCGTGGTTCCGGTATCCATCATTACTGCAGAGCCAACTAGAGACTTGTTGGAGGTACTGTGTCCCCGGTACCAAATACCATCTAGGTTCCATTTCTCTAGGCAGGCGATACCGAAAATTTACACAGACCTCAGAAAAAGAGTCACCAGTGTCCTAAAAAATGCAGCTGTACCCAATGTCCACTTAACCACGGACATGTGGACAAGTGGAGCAGGGCAGGGTCAGGACTATATGACTGTGACAGCCCACTGGGTAGATGTATGGACTCCCGCCGCAAGAACAGCAGCGGCGGCACCAGTAGCAGCATCTCGCAAACGCCAACTCTTTCCTAGGCAGGCTACGCTTTGTATCACCGCTTTCCAGAATACGCACACAGCTGAAAACCTCTTACGGCAACTGAGGAAGATCATCGCGGAATGGCTTACCCCAATTGGACTCTCCTGTGGATTTGTGGCATCGGACAACGCCAGCAATATTGTGTGTGCATTAAATATGGGCAAATTCCAGCACGTCCCATGTTTTGCACATACCTTGAATTTGGTGGTGCAGAATTATTTAAAAAACGACAGGGGCGTGCAAGAGATGCTGTCGGTGGCCAGAAGAATTGCGGGACACTTTCGGCGTACAGGCACCACGTACAGAAGACTGGAGCACCACCAAAAACTACTGAACCTGCCCTGCCATCATCTGAAGCAAGAAGTGGTAACGAGGTGGAATTCAACCCTCTATATGCTTCAGAGGTTGGAGGAGCAGAAAAAGCCATTCAAGCCTATACAATTGAGCACGATATAGGAGGTGGAATGCACCTGTCTCAAGCGCAGTGGAGAATGATTTCAACGTTGTGCAAGGTTCTGATGCCCTTTGAACTTGCCACACGTGAAGTCAGTTCAGACACTGCCAGCCTGAGTCAGGTCATTCCCCTCATCAGGCTTTTGCAGAAGAAGCTGGAGACATTGAAGGAGGAGCTAACACGGAGCGATTCCGCTAGGCATGTGGGACTTGTGGATGGAGCCCTTAATTCGCTTAACAAGGATTCACGGGTGGTCAATCTGTTGAAATCAGAGCACTACATTTTGGCCACCGTGCTCGATCCTAGATTTAAAGCCTACCTTGGATCTCTCTTTCCGGCAGACACAAGTCTGCTGGGGTTGAAAGACCTGCTGGTGAGAAAATTGTCAAGTCAAGCGGAACGCGACCTGTCAACATCTCCTCCTTCACATTCTCCCGCAACTGGGGGTGCGAGGAAAAGGCTCAGAATTCCGAGCCCACCCGCTGGCGGTGATGCAGGGCAGTCTGGAGCGACTGCTGATGCTGACATCTGGTCCGGACTGAAGGACCTGACAACGATTACGGATACGGACATGTCGTCTACTGGCACTGCATATGATTCTCTCCCCATTGAAAGAATGGTGGAGGACTATATGAGTGACCGCATCCAAGTAGGCACGTCACACAGTCCGTACTTATACTGGCAGGAAAAAGAGGCAATTTGGAGGCCCTTGCACAAACTGGCTTTATTCTACCTAAGTTGCCCTCCCACAAGTGTGTACTCCGAAAGAGTGTTTAGTGCCGCCGCTCACCTTGTCAGCAATTGGCGTACGAGGTTACATCCAGAAAATGTGGAGAAGATGATGTTCATTAAAATGAATTATAATCAATTCCTCCGCGGAGACATTGACCAGCAGCAATTGCCTCCACAAAGTACACAGGGAGCTGAGATGGTGGATTCCAGTGGGGACGAATTGATAATCTGTGAGGAGGGGGATGTACACGGTGATATATCGGAGGATGATGATGAGGTGGACATCTTGCCTCTGTAGAGCCAGTTTGTGCAAGGAGAGATTAATTGCTTCTTTTTTGGTGGGGGTCCAAACCATCCCGTCATTTCAGTCACAGTCGTGTGGCAGACCCTGTCACTGAAATGATGGGTTGGTTAAAGTGTGCATGTCCTGTTTATACAACATAAGGGTGGGTGGGAGGGCCCAAGGACAATTCCATCTTGCACCTCTTTTTTCTTTTATTTTTCTTTGCGTCATGTGCTGTTTGGGGAGGGTTTTTGGGAAGGGACATCCTGCGTGACACTGCAGTGCCATTCCTAAATGGGCCCGGTGTTTGTGTCGGCCACTAGGGTCGCTAATCTTACTCACACAGCTACCTCATTGCGCCTCTTTTTTTCTTTGCGTCATGTGCTGATTGGGGAGGGTTTTTTGGAAGGGACATCCTGCGTGACACTGCAGTGCCACTCCTAAATGGGCCCGGTGTTTGTGTCGGCCACTAGGGTCGCTAATCTTACTCACACAGCTACCTCATTGCGCCTCTTTTTTTCTTTGCGTCATGTGCTGATTGGGGAGGATTTTTTGGAAGGGACATCCTGCGTGACACTGCAGTGCCACTCCTAAATGGGCCCGGTGTTTGTGTCAGCCACTAGGGTCGCTAATCTTACTCACACAGCTACCTCATTGTGCCTCTTTTTTTCTTTGCGTCATGTGCTGATTGGGGAGGGTTTTTTGGAAGGGACATCCTGCGTGACACTGCAGTGCCACTCCTAAATGGGCCCGGTGTTTGTGTCGGCCACTAGGGTCGCTAATCTTACTCACACAACTACCTCATTGCGCCTCTTTTTTTCTTTGCGTCATGTGCTGATTGGGGAGGGTTTTTTGGAAGGGACATCCTGCGTGACACTGCAGTGCCACTCCTAAATGGGCCCGGTGTTTGTGTCGGCCACTAGGGTCGCTAATCTTACTCACACAGCTACCTCATTGCGCCTCTTTTTTTCTTTGCGTCATGTGCTGATTGGGGAGGGTTTTTTGGAAGGGACATCCTGCGTGACACTGCAGTGCCACTCCTAAATGGGCCCGGTGTTTGTGTCGGCCACTAGGGTCGCTAATCTTACTCACACAGCTACCTCATTGCGCCTCTTTTTTTCTTTGCGTCATGTGCTGATTGGGGAGGGTTTTTTGGAAGGGACATCCTGCGTGACACTGCAGTGCCACTCCTAAATGGGCCCGGTGTTTGTGTCGGCCACTAGGGTCGCTTATCTTACTCACAGTCAGCTACCTCATTGCGCCTCTTTTTTTCTTTGCGTCATGTGCTGTTTGGGGAGGGTTTTTTGGAAGGGACATCCTGCGTGACACTGCAGTGCCACTCCTAAATGGGCCCGGTGTTTGTGTCGGCCACTAGGGTCGCTTATCTTACTCACACAGTCAGCTACCTCATTGCGCCTCTTTTTTTCTTTGCGTCATGTGCTGTTTGGGGAGGGTTTTTTGGAAGGGACATCCTGCGTGACACTGCAGTGCCACTCCTAAATGGGCCCGGTGTTTGTGTCGGCCACTAGGGTCGCTTATCTTACTCACACAGTCAGCTACCTCATTGCGCCTCTTTTTTTCTTTGCGTCATGTGCTGTTTGGGGAGGGTTTTTTGGAAGGGACATCCTGCGTGACACTGCAGTGCCACTCCTAAATGGGCCCGGTGTTTGTGTCGGCCACTAGGGTCGCTTATCTTACTCACACAGTCAGCTACCTCATTGCGCCTCTTTTTTTCTTTGCGTCATGTGCTGTTTGGGGAGGGTTTTTTGGAAGGGACATCCTGCGTGACACTGCAGTGCCACTCCTAGATGGGCCAGGTGTTTGTGTCGGCCACTAGGGTCGCTTAGCTTAGTCATCCAGCGACCTCGGTGCAAATTTTAGGACTAAAAATAATATTGTGAGGTGTGAGGTATTCAGAATAGACTGAAAATGAGTGGAAATTATGGTTTTTGAGGTTAATAATAATATGGGATCAAAATGACCCCCAAATTCTATGATTTAAGCTGTTTTTTAGGGTTTTTTGAAAAAAACACCCGAATCCAAAACACACCCGAATCCGACAAAAAAAATTCGGTGAGGTTTTGCCAAAACGCGGTCGAACCCAAAACACGGCCGCGGAACCGAACCCAAAACCAAAACACAAAACCCGAAAAATTTCAGGCGCTCATCTCTAGTTTTCAACTGTGCATGTGTAATTGAGACGGGATGTAGTCACAATACTGGCACTTACACCCCGCCCCCTCACAATCCCGACAGTCGGCATGGCGACTAACAGGGACTATTCCCACTCGTGGGTGTCCACGACACCCATAGAGTGGTCAGAATCAGAGGCGAGCACAGCTCACCACCGAGCCCACAAGTGGCTTTGTTGCGATTGCCCCCCTCCACCGAGCTTCTCAATGCCGGGATCCTGACATCGGTATAGTGACCGCAGGCCACGGCCACGCGATACCAACCCATTGAGACACATGGTGATTGAGACACAAGTTGTATGAAGCGTATATCAAAAGTGCTGGGTGTTCACGGATTTTTCTCAGGAGGTGGATATTCAAGAGCAAAAAGATGCTCTGTGTTATGGGTTTAACAAGCAAGTGCTGCTCTCATTGGAGGCCATACCCTGACGGAGAATCTGCACCTAGCACGGGGCTGGTGCAAGTTTTGGTGAGGTGACCGATGGTTGTATCAAGAGACGCTCAGAGTGGACGTCTCAGTCCTTGCACTTTCCAACAGGGAAGGGCTTGTAGCTGTATTAGCATAAAGTCTCATTCGCAAGACTGACAAAAGACACACACAGGAACGCGGCAGCGACTGAGTCAGAATCAGGCCCATAGTGCGGTTCTCCTCAGAGCACATGTAGATATATCACAGGCATTTCCTGTGAGGAGATCCTGACATGCACTGTGAGGGGGTGGTGCATCATATCTTACAAAGTGGGCAGGTGGAAAAGTTGCCCATAGCAACCAATCAGCTTACTGGTATCAGTTTATAATATGTACTTGATAAATGATAGCTAGAAACTGATAAGTTGCGATAGGAAACTTCTCTGTCGTCTTCTAAGTGAAGACACGGTTACTATAAGCCGCTCATAACTTTATTGTGATTACATAAACCTTTTACTTAAGCTAGCTTATCACTAAAAAAAACCACACCACACACTGAAATAAAGACACGGACACAGTAGCTGGAGTTAAAGGTCAGACGATGTTTATTAATCGCTGACCAACTCTTTAAACTAATAATTGAGGCCGAATTAGAATTGAATTGAATATATATTAACTTTAGTTTGGAGGATGGCAAACAGAAAACCGCTGCCAAACACCAGCACCCGTCACCTAGATGACAAACCACCAAACCAAGGAGGGGAGTACACATACCCCGCCTCCTTCCCGCATAACCCGCATTGTGCTGGCCTTACCCCTCTTTCTCTGGCAAACGTTCGGTTCCCGCAGGGGAACATCTAAATGTCCAACCGCAAGAAAAGGACACACCTGCCGTCCATTTAAAGAGGGAGCCCCACAATGACCACTTATGCCTGTGTGACAGCTGGTTGGCAGCGATTTCCCGCCAATCTGGCTTTCAATAGCCCACAGCAAGAACAAAAAACGTAGACGCATTCTGGGAGGGCGGGCGGGCATAAACTGAAAGGCAAGAGGGAGTCTAGCAAGATGGCCACCCCCTATATACTAACCTAAGACCCTCCTCTTCATCCTGATGCACAACCCCTTAAACCAATAGGAAAAAACCAACCGGGAAAACTGATCTGCCTAGCAACTGCTTAGTCATTTAACAACCAATCACAAAAAGTTGATCGCTTATATGGCCGCAGGCTTATGCAGCCTTCAGCTTATCTAATGCATCACATTTATGTATAACATTATACTCCAGGTAGCTGAGCAGAAAATGGGTGTAAATGAATGTTACAAAATAGTTGATTTCAGCCCATCTGCAGAACTATAGGCATCTCCAGATGTGTTATATTAAGTGTATATTTGGGCAGAACGGATGGTGTAATGGTTAGCATTGCTGCCTCACAGCACTGAGATCATGGGTTCAATTCCCACTATGGCCCTTTGTGGCGTTTGTACATTTTCCCTACACTTGCGTGGTACTATGGTTTCCTCCCACAATCCAAAAATATACTGGTAGGTTAATTGGTTCCCGACAAAAAAACAAAAACAAAACCCTAGTGTATAAGTGTGCATGTGCAGGTGTTTCTAGATGGGCCAAGTGGTTCTTATCTTCTGTCAGGTACAAAAGATATTTCTCCCAATAGGGATATACTGTATGTATATTTCTGCAGGTCTGCATTTGTGTGAAGATGCCCTTACCATACTCGCACTTCCCCAGTCTGCAGACAAGTGCAAATCTCACACAATTTATGCTGGAATGAGATCAATCAAGCATCAGCTCAAAGTGTCCAAATTTGCATTTGTATTCAATTCATAAAAAGTAGGTAAAGAACCATATGTGGATATGTGAAGCAAGGGTGAAGCTAGGCTTTCTGTCACCCAGGGCATAGACTTGGCTTGCCTCCCCATTGTAGATATTAGAAGTGACGTGCGGTGAGGTAAATACTAAATAGCTAGGGAGGCACTGGCTAGTACCAGAGCCAGATTTACACACACATATGAACCCAAGGGTTCATGTGGGCATTATACACAGGTGCAGCAGTATATAATGCTCAAAATGTGGTGAGTTTTGATCAGAGATGTACATACAGGATATGCAGGTGAGGCAGTGCTTATAAAAATAATTAATATAATACAAAGAAGATATTTATAATATTCTCTTTGTATTTTCTATATAATTTTTATAGTCAAAACTACAGTATTTTGGAGTATGACAGGAGAGGCTCTGCCTCACCTCACCGCACGTCACTGGATAGTAGTCACCATTGGCTAGCTTGGATACTGCTGACAACATTGTAAAAATAGGATTTTGGTACTTACCGGTAAATCCTTTACTCCTAGTCCGTAGAGGATGCTGGGGACTCCAAAAGGACCATAGGGTATAGACGGGATCCGCAGGAGCTTGGGCACACTGAAAAGACTTAAACTGGGTGTGAACTGGCTCCTCCCTCTATGCCCCTCCCCCAGACCTCAGTTATAGGAACTGTGCCCAGGAGAGACGGACATTTTAAAGAAAGGATTTTTGTTTAAACTAAGGGCTACAAACATACCAGCCCACACCACAAACATACCGTACAACCGAAGTAACAGTAAACCAGATAACAGTATGAAATAACAACAGCAACAAGCTGAAAACCAGAAATACACAAACCGTGTATAAACCAAGATAACCAACAAGAATACACTGCAAGTAACAGTCCGCACTGGGATGGGCGCCCAGCATCCTCTACGGACTAGGAGAAAAGGATTTACCGGTAAGTACCAAAATCCTATTTTCTCTTACGTCCTAGAGGATGCTGGGGACTCCAAAAGGACCATGGAGTTTATACCAAAGCTCCAGACCGGGCGGGAGAGTGCGGACGACTCTGCAGCACCGACTGAGCAAACGCAAGGTCCTCATCAGCCAGTGTATCAAACTTATAGAACTTAGCAAATGTGTTTGAACCTAACCAGGTGGTCGCTCGGCAAAGCTGTAAAGCCGAGACGCCTCGGGCAGCCGCCCAAGACGAGCCCACTTTTCTGGTAGAATGGGCTTTTACTGACTTCGGCACTGGTAGCACGGCAGAAGAATGAGCCTGCTGAATCGTACTACAAATCCAGCGTGCAATAGTCTGTTTTGAAGCAGGATGACCAATCTTGTTAGAAGCATACAGGACAAACAGCGCCTCAGTTTTCCTGGCAACAGCCGTTCTGGTGACGTAGATCTTCAAAGCTCTCACCACATCCAGAGACTCTGGGACTGCCACAGCATCCGTAGCCACCGGCACCACAATAGGTTGGTTAATGTGAAACGAAGACACCACCTTCGGTAAAAATTGTTGACGAGTCCTCAATTCTGCCCTATCTGAATGAAAAATAAAGTACGGGCTCTTATGAGATAAGGCCGCCAACTCAGACACCCGCCTGGCAGACGCCAGCGCTAACAACAGGACTACCTTCCAGGTGAGAAACTTCAACTCAACCTTACGCAAAGGTTCAAACCAGGGAGACATGAGAAACTGTAAGACCACGTCAAGATCCCATGGAGCCACAGGAGGCACAAACGGAGGATTGATATGCAATACTCCTTTCACAAACGTCTGAACCTCAGGGAGAACAGCTAATTCCTTTTGAAAGAAAATAGACAATGCCGAAATCAGCACTTTGATGGAGCCCAATTTGAGGCCTGCATCTACACCTGCCTGCAATAAGTGAAGGAAACGACCCAAATGAAAATCTTCCGCAGGAGCCATTTTAGTCTCACACCAGGACACATACTTCTTCCAAATACGGTGATAATGTTTCGCCGTAACCTCCTTCCTAGCCTTAATGAGAGTAGGAATGACCTCCCCGGGAATACCCTTACAAGCTAAAATCTGGCGCTCAACTTCCATGCCGTCAAACGCAGCCGCGGTAAGTCTGGAAACATGCACGGACCCTGCAACAACAGGTCCTCTCTTAGAGGAAGCGGCCAAGGATCTTCCACAAGTAATTCCTGAAGATCCGGATACCAGGCCCTTCTTGGCCAATCTGGAACGACGAGAATCGCCTGAACCCTTGCTCGACGAATGATCCCCAGTACCTTTGGAATGAGAGGAAGTGGAGGGAACACATACACCGACTTGAACACCCACGAAGACACCAGGGCGTCCACCGCACTGGCTTTGGGGTCTCATGACCTGGAACAATACCTTGGGAGCTTCTTGTTGAGACGAGACGCCATCATGTCGATCAACGGAATTCCCCAACGCTTCGTCACCTCCGCAAAAACCTCTTGGTGAAGAGCCCACTCTCCCGGATGGAGATCGTATCTGCTGAGGAAATCTGCTTCCCAGTTGTCCACTCCCGGTAGGAAGACTGCTGACAGGGTGCTCACGTGTTGTTCCGCCCAGCGAAGGATTCTTGTGGCCTCCGCCATTGCCGCCCTGCTCCTTGTTCCGCCTTGACGGTTTATATGTGCCACCGCTGTGATGTTGTCTGACTGTACCAGGACAGATCGACCCTGAAGAAGGCTTCTTGCTTGTAGCAGGCCGTTGTAAATGGCTTTTAACTCCAGAACATTTATGTGGAGAGACGCCTCCTGGAGCGACCATCTCCCCAGGAAGTTTCTTCCTTGGGTGACAGCACCCCAGCCCCGGAGACTTGCATCTGTTGTCAGAAGCACCCAGTCCAGGATACCGAAGCGGCGTCCTTCTAGGAGGTGAGAACTTTGTAGCCACCACAGGAGAGAAATTCTGGCTCTGGGAGATAAACTTATCTTCGGTGAATGTGCAGGTGAGACCCGGACCATTTGCTCAGCAAATCCCACTGAAACACCCGGGCATGAAACCTGCCAAATGGAATGGCTTCGTACGCCGCAACAATTTTCCCCAGAACCCGAGTACAGTGATGGATGGACACACTCTTCGGCCGCAGAAGTTCCCTGACCATCGACTGCAGTTCTAGAGCTTTTTCTTCTGGAAGAAATACTCTTCGTAACTCCGTGTCCAGAATCATGCCCAGAAAAGACAGCCGAGTGGTCGGAATCAACTGAGATTTCGGCAAATTTAACACCAAACCGTGCTGTCGTAGCACCAACAGTACCAAATTCACACTCCTCAGCAACCGTTCCTTGGACCTCGCCTTTATCAGGAGATCGTCCAAGTACGGGATAATTGTAACCCCTTGCCTGCGAAGGAGAACCATCATTTCTGCCATGACCTTGGTGAAAATCCTCGGGGCCGTGGAAAGCCCAAACGGCAACGTCTGAAATTGGTAATGAGAATCCTGTACCGCAAACCTTAGGAAAGCTTGATGCGAAGGATATATCGGGACGTGTAAGTAGGCATCCTTTATGTCGACTGACGCTATAAAGTCCCCCCCTTCTAGGCTGGCAATCACCGCTCGAAGAGATTCCATCTTGAACTTGAAAACTTTCAAGTATGGATTGAGGGACTTTAGGTTCAGAATCGGTCTGACCGAACCGTCCGGTTTCGGCACCACAAAAAGGCTCGAGTAGAACCCCTACCCCCGTTGAGACGGGGGAACGGGAACAATGACCCTCTGATGACACAACTTTTGTATTGCAGCCAGCACCACCTCCCTGTCCGGAAGAGACACTGGCAGTGCCGACATGTAAAAACCGGTGAGGGGGCATCTCCTGAAACTCTAGCCTGTAACCCTGAGGAACAATCTCTAGAACCCACGGATCCAGGTCCGATTGAACCCAGACCCGACTGAAGAACTGCAGACGGCCCCCCACCGGTTCGGACTCCCCCAGGGAAGCCCCAGCGTCATGCGGTGGACTTGGTAGCGGCAGGGGCGGACTTCTGGTCCTGGGCGCCTGACACTGCAGGCGACTTCTTTCCCCTTCCTCTACCTTTTGAAGCGAGAAAGGACGAACCTTTTCCTCGCCTGTATTTATTCGGACGAAAGGACTGCATCTGCTGATGTGCTGGCTTTTTTTGTTGTGTGGGAACATAGGGAAGAAAAGACGACTTACCCACAGTAGCGGTAGAAACCAGGTCAGCCAAGCCGTCCCCAAACAGGACATTACCTTTGAAGGGTAACGCTTCCATAGCTCTCTTGGAATCGGCATCAGCATTCCATTGATGGATCCACAGCGCCCTCCTGGCCGAAATCGACATGGCATTGGCTCTTGACCCCAAGAGACCAACATCCCTCGCCGCATCCTTCAGGTAATCCGCAGCGTCCTTGATATAACCAAGAGTCAAAAGAACAGTATCTTTATCAAGGGTATCCATATCAGCAGCTAAATTCTCAGCCGATTTAGCAATAGCACTACTCACCCATACCGACGCCACAGCAGGTCTGAGCAATGCACCCGTATTAGTGAAAATGGACTTCAGAGACGTCTCCAGCTTGCGATCCACCGGATCCTTGAGAGCTGCCGTGTCAGGAGACGGAAGCGCCACCTTCTTAGACAAACGAGATAAAGCTTTATCAACGTTATGAGACGCCTCCCATTTTCCCCTATCAATAGAGGGGAAAGGATACGCCATGTAAATCCTCTTGGGAATCTGCCACCTCTTGTCCGGCGACTCCCAAGCCTTTTCACAAAGAGTATTCATCTCATGAGAGAGGGGAAACTGCACCTCAGGTTTTTTTTCTTTAAACAAGCAAATCCTTGTTTCCTGTACGGCAGGTTCCTCAGAAATGCGTAACACATCCTTTATAGCCACAATCATGTACTGAATACTCTTAACTAATCTTGGATGTAAAGGAGCCTCAGTGAAGTCGACATCGGACTCAGAATCCGTGTCGGTATCAGTATCTACCACTTGAGTAAACCGCCGCTTTATCGACCCAGAAGGGGTCTGTACCTGCAACAAAGCATCCTCCATGGATTTTTTCCACACCTGTGTATGTGACTCAGATTTATCCAATCTCTTTGATAAAGAAGCCACATTAGAATTAATTGTATTCAACAGTGCAAGTAAATCAGGTGTCGGCTGCGCCGACAGAGCCAACTCCAGACCCGCATCTGCCCCCCTAATAACCTCCTCCGGTGAATAACATTCAGCCTCAGACATGTCGACACAGAGTATCGACCCACCGACACACACACACAATGCCTCAGCTAGGGGACAGGCCCACAAGGAAGCCTGGATAGAAAAACACAGAGGGAGTATGCCAGCTCACACCCCAGCGCCCATATATCCCCCCAACGAATATATGTACCAGCGCTGCCTCAATAACACCAAATCTGCACCAGCTACTGTGCCCCCCCCCCCGATAAGCTCCCCGTTACTTTAGTGGAGCTTGTGGAGGTCCCGGACCAGCGTCTCCTGCATGCCGCGTGTGAGGAGAAAATGGTGCCTGTGAGCCGCGTGGCTAAGCTCCGCCCCCTCTCGGCGCGCTTCAGCCCGCCAAGTTCAAAATCCTGAAAATGCCGTTGGGGGCCCCGAAAACGGTGCAGAGGCACCAAAAAAGCATCTGCCGGCCCTACAACCTCAGCTGCGCTGTACCTGGTTACTGAAGTTTTCTGCCGTCCTGAAGTCTTCTGTTCTTTTCATACTCACCCTCACTTCTTTCTTCTGGCTTCTGTGAGGGGGGTGACGGCGTGGCTCCGGCGGGAACAAGCAGATAGGCGCACCAAGTGATCGAACCCTCTGGAGCTAATGGTGTCCAGTAGCCGAGAAGCAGAGCCCTTAAACTAAGAAGAAGTAGGTCTGCTTCTCTCCCCTCACTCCCACGATGCAGGGAGCGTGTAGCCAGCAGGTCTCCCTGCAAATAAAAAACCTACCAAAAGTCTTTTTCAGAGAAACTCAGGAGAGCTTCCCTAGTGAGTGTCCAGTCAGTCCTGGGCACAAAGTCTAACTGAGGTCTGGAGGAGGGGCATAGAGGGAGGAGCCAGTTCACACCCAGTTTAAGTCTTTTCAGTGTGCCCAAGCTCCTGCGGATCCCGTCTATACCCCATGGTCCTTTTGGTGTCCCCAGCATCCTCTAGGACGTAAGAGAAAACTGAAATCTATGTAGGGTGAGGGGAAAATAAAATATTTCAGCCCAGTTACATGAAGGTGCCAGCACCTGCTGAAAGTATTCTGTAGTTCTGGGGTATCTACACTTTTCAATGGAGCATGTAGGCTCAGCTATCTCAAAATTCAATCTGTAAGTATTGCTGCTTGTACAACACTACCTCACCTATCATTGCAGTAACCATCTTAGTATACAGAGAGCATTACATTAACTGCTATATATTGCATAGAGCATATAATTCAGACAATATTATAGTGATTGCCATATAATGCTGACTGCCATATAATGCTGACAGTATCACAGCGACTGCCATATAAAGTAATATAGAGAGCATTGCAGAGAATATTATGGTTCCCACCTAAATGCATAGAGCATAACAATAACCACAAGATAATGCAGAGAGCATAGCAGTGAACACCATATAATGCAGACAGCATCTCAGTGACTGCCATATAATGCAGAGAATATTACAGTGACTGCCAGTTAATGCAGACAACATCACAGTAACTGATTCAGTAATATAGAGAACATTACAGAGAATATCATAGTAGCCACCATATAATTCAGAGAGCATAACAATAACCAGAAGATAATGCAGAATGCATTGTAGAGATGCCATTTAATGCAGACAGCATCACAGTGACTGCCATATAATGTAGAGTGCATCAGTGACTGCAACGCTGTTAACACTATATAATACATAGACCATCAATGACCACATGATATAACACAGATAATATGAACACACCCCTCACAAATACACATACACACAATATTAATAAATCACACCTTGAAACAGATAGACATGGAACATGATATGATATGATAGTTGGGACAGGAGGAAGTAGAAGAACAGAATCTAGACAGAGTGACAGACAGGTTAGAGGAGAGGAGGGGGTGGAGACTTGGGGGACAATCCGAATAGCTGCAATAATATCGCGAGTGCAAATCATCGCTGCAGCAGCTGCACTTTACGGCAGCCTGAATTCACACAAAAGTGCTTGCTGCCCCATAGGGCTCTGAGCACGTGCGAATTCAGCCTGAAATCAGCCCGTGAAGGGTGCAAGATCGGGTGCATTTGCTGGCGTATAAACAGCACGGCAGCGGCACATTGCACCCTTCGTGGGTAATAGGATTGACCCCTTGGTGTCTCAGGCAGGGAGGGAAGGGAGTACTTGCCCAGGCATCCGCAGCACAGGCAGCTGGTTCAGAATGGGAAGGAACTAGCTACCACAATTAACAAGTTAACCAGCAGGCCCGGCCGTCTCCCTAGCTAGCACCCATCCCCCCCCCCCCCTGTAATTTAAAATACAAGTGTAGGATGCATGCTCTGTCACTTGTGCCCATTTTGTACTTTGTTAGTCTGAGACCCTAATATAAAATGCAATAAGGAGACTTTTAAGCGTCCTATGAAATTGTCTAATCTGTGTCACTTTCTCACACTGACCACACTTCTCGCTAAATAACACTGCAGCTCAAAAGCATTCAACAAAAAAAGAATGTCCTATCAAACAGGCCAATTATTAGCGTGCCAAGAGATTTTGAAGTGTCCGAGCAAATAATTAGCGAAGGCCTGCTCTTTCCTTTGCAGAACAAGAGGGGTGTTAATTAATGTCTTCTGTGGAAGCCGCAACCAGCACAGCTCTGGATTTTAATGCAGAGAATCAAACGCAGGAACAGACTCCTGCGCTGGCTGGAACATCAGAAGTGCCTGTGTTCAGAGGCTTTGATCTTTAAGATATTATTAAGGCTTCTAATGATAACCTTTCAAGCTTTGTGCAACAGGAGCAAGTCTCTGTAATGTTATTTTGGGGGGACAAAGACATCTCGCCTTAGCTCTTGCTCATTTTTGTCCAAGAGTAATTAGGCGTAATAATTCAAATCTGCTTTATTTCTGCCAGAAGCTCGGGAAAGGCAATTTTCAAAGTCACAAGCTCAGAGAATTGAGGCTCGCTTAAAGAAAAACAAGTGATTTTTCCTTTAGCCAAAAATAAAACCATGGTTTCATATAGACATTGCCAAATAATTGATCTTTATTTTCAAGATTCAAAATTATTACATTTTCAATAAAAAAATGTTCAAATCGTTATCGTGCCGTCAACTTCTCTGCTCCATAAATTACCTCCACTATGTGCAGGCAACATATACACTTTATACTTCTCATGATGATGTTACTGTAGTTAGATCAGTATTAATGCAAATAAACACATTATCAGGCTTGCATTGGTATGGATGGAAAGCAGATCCTATATACTGTAATAAAGGCTAACACTGCTCCTCACCTCTATGGGGGGAATGCAGGTGTTTTGTGCACAAGCGGCCACTAGATGGCGCCCGACTGAGCAATTTAAGTGTGTCTCCGTTCGGGCGTGCACAGCCTGCGGCGCTGACACTACTGTTATGTTGTTCCATCATTTTGACAATCCGATAACTAGTTAAACATATTACTCCTGTTGCAAGCTTTATTAGCGGAGAAGGGGTTACTTAGAATTTAGGGAAGACATCTTAACCAAGTGTACAATAAGCCAGACTCCATAGCATAGCATTTTTGTGTGGGTGTTTGCTAGCAGCTACTGTATAAAGATAGCTTAGCTTAGTTTTCTAACTTAATATGTATATGATGGGTGCTGCAGGATCTTGAAATATTTAATGTCTGCAGCTGTATTATTTTCTACTAGAAAAATGTGTGCAAAATTGAATTTTTCTGGATGTCCCTGATAACGTTCTACTGTGTATTATATAATGCCATACAAATCTATGGTACAGAACATGTGGCCACGCGTCACATGACTACATCAATAGGTGTTTGATATAGTATGTAAGTGGTTGCTTGAATTTGTTGAACATACACCAATGGGAAGCTCGGCCTGATAAAATTAAACAATTGTATGGTATACTTGCTAGATCTATATATAGCCGTCCCAGGATGCTAACCTGTATTCATCAATCTAATCAGACGTGCTTAAGTTTATGTACCTTCCTGTAGATCTATCACTGCTAATATAGGTTACTTCTCTGTACAACTTTAACTATGGTACTAATTAACCTCCATAGAGAGATAAATATGGGCAACATGGTGACCAAGTAATTAGTTTGGCTACATGTGGTATCAGTTTGATTTATCACACCTGCTGTAGTATGCCAACACCATGTCCTTATATGGGCTATGTAGTATCTTGATAGATTTAAAGGGACACACCACCTTCAGGGAATTCTGCCTTCCAGGCAGATTTCTTTATATGTATTGCCATTGGGTACAAAGATCTTCCTAGGTCTGTGCAGGGGTGTAACAATGCATTGCTGTACCCATAGCAGCGCCTAGGTTAGGGAATAACCACAGCCCATGCAGCACTTAGAAGAAGAGCAGTGTAGAGGAGCATGGGGCAGAACTGTGGGTGCCTGGGACTTCGAGGAAGACCCATAGCATTGTCACCTGTGGACCCCATAGCAGCCACACCCACAGTAGTTCTTCTACTGGGTCTGTGCTTTGAATATACTGTAATTGTATCTGCACAACAAATCTGCTGCTGCTCCTTGTGCAGTATATGAATTACCCAATTACCCAATTAATAACTATCCAAGCCTGTTCGAGGGGCCTGATGGGTACCTGGGCTGCTTGCTGAAGGGGATACATAGCACCTATTGCAGTGTGCAACACCCTGCACAGTATTTTACCTTTTGTTATGGTGGGCTTGGTCACACCTTCTAGATTTGGCCTTGTCTGTTTAGTACCTGGGCGCCATGGATGGCTCACCAGCCTCAGGTGTCTGAATTGAAGTTCCTCCTAAGTGCAGGTCAAGAGACAAGCCAAGATGTGCAGTTTAGTAGGTACACTTCCAGGATCCCAACTACATCCCAATAGCATTATCTGTGGTTTTCTACTTATTGTATACCCTTCCTAACAGAGGCCTAATATAAGGTCTTCTGTATACAGCCTCTGTTCTTGGTAATAATGATAGTTGTAGTTGTATTTGTTAGCAGATACCAGGTACTATTAGCCCATAACATGGTTTAATAACCTGCCATTGTTCAAAGTGTGCAGTTCTGTTTGCTGAACCTATTTTACCTCTGCACCTTGTATCTGGTCTGGGAAAGAAATTCATTTCCGTTCTCTTCCTACATCATAAACCCCAGCATGCAGAGGGCATTTGTTTGTGAAACACAAATTGTCCGTAAGCAGATTCTGGTTACCTGTTTAGTGGTGCGCGTCACCCCCTGCAGAGCGCAGCGGAACATTTAACCATCTTTCTTGCTCATCCCCCAGGTGCTTATGATTTTTCCTCCAGGATCACTTGGCGGCTCTGTTTTGATCAGTGTCATTATTTAGCCATCTTTCTATACATCTTGTTGTCATAAACTACGCGTGTCTTTCCCTATGTATCCTAAATCTTTTGCCAATGTGATTGCTCTGTGTCTCAGTTTACAATGACTATTAATTCATCATGTTGGTTTCCCATATCTCTGTCTCTCGCTATCTGTCTAATGTATTTCTCCCTCCATCAGTACTAAATCCTACGTAACAATGCCTGGGAAGGTGAACGTGTGATTCATCTGCAGCTCAGCACAGATACTCCAGAGGGCTGCAGTTTCATTTGTATTGCAACAAACCCACGCAACCAAAATGCATGATCTGACGTATCAGCTTGATGGAGGTCTCCGTTCCAGGAGTCTTAGAATTACTTCTGCATTTTCTGATTCATTCCAGCTGTTGTCAAACTATAATTCCCATGACCTTCAGTGTGAAAGAGGATCATGGGATTTGTAGTTCGATAATAGCTATTGAGCCACAAATTACAGGAATACCTGTCAATTGTGCAAGATTTCCATAATTGTCCTTGTCATTCTTTTCCCTGGATAGGTTTTTGTTTATAATACAGGCAGCTGCAGAATACCAATTGTTGTGTGTTCTGTGCACATTTACTACAACAGCTCATACTATACACATGCTTTGACTTTCAGTTTAAACAATGCAACTGATTTGTGTTCAGATGATCGCACTGGGTTCGGTATGGCTTGCCGGCACAGGATCGAGGCAGCAGAATGCCGGGAGGGGGCGCGAGCGCAACAAAGCCCCTTACAGGCTCGCAGCACTCGCTAAGCTGCGGGCTCGGTGGTGTGCTGCGCTCGCCACAGGTTCTATTCCCACCCTATGGGTGTTGTGGACACCCACGAGTGGGAATAGGCCCTGCTAGTCGGCACGCTGACTGTCAGGATTTAGAGGGAGGCGGGATGTAGCCGTTGGTATTGTGACTGCCGGTCACATAACTACATCCTATCACAATTACATGTCAAGTGTTCCCATACCTCTTAGATGGTAGCTCAATTGTCCAAGGCCATCTTTACCTTCTGTTTCATGTCATTGTACAGAAGTATCCTCATTTACCCATCCGTTTTTCTGCTATATGATGTGATGCGTTGGGAATGATATGCCGGCGTTTGGGATGCCAGTGGTCAGAAGACTGATCGCGCCATCCCAATGCTTAGAATCCTGACAGGGACTAGGTAAGTATACTTACCTTCCCCCAATGGCGCCCTCTAACCCTAACCCTCCCTTTCCACAGCCCAAACCTAACCCTCCCTGGTGGTGCCTAAACCTAGGTAAGTATACTTACCTTTCCCCAGTGCCCGTTAACGTCCCCCTACCTCCCCGTTGGTGCCTAAACCCAACCCCTTCCCACAGCCTAACCTTTCCTCCCCCACAGCCTAACCGTAACCCTCCCCGTTGGTACCTAAACCTACCCCCTCCCTCCCCGCAGATTAAACCTAACTTCTCCCCCCCATCCCTGTGGCTTGCCGGAATGCAGCCCCGCTGAGCAGTCATTCGGGATCCCAGTGGTCTTTATTCCAGTGCCGGGATTGTAATCTTTGTCAGGATACCGGCACCAGCATTCCAAGCAGTGTCAGGATTCTGGAGTTGCTATTTTGACTGCGGGGATCTTGCCAGATCGCGGTGTGATAAGCTACGCCACTGGTAGACATTTTTGGATTTACCTTAATTCATATCAGTGTCCAAAGTTGCCTTTATATTGTACCGGTGCTTAGTATTTTTGTTGCAATGTGGCTGGTATAAAGTCCCAGAATAAGCACAGTGCTGCACAGCTGGATGCATGGTGTGGCTCACTCGGCAGCGCTATTTTGCCTTTTCCTTCCAGGTTAGCAGCGGAGTTGCACACCGGTGCTGCATGCAGTGCCAGCGGCAGTGTCCATGGTGCTTGTACTTTTGTTGCATTAGTGAAGTGACTTAGAATATTTGGGATGGGATGAACCATGCATAACATATTGTATGCGATATATCCTGCAACTTACCACATGCATTGTGGCATTTATTAATTCAGTATACTGTACATAAACAATTGTGATTATTTACGCAAAGGGCAGCTCTCCAAATAAGAGCTGTGTGAGGACTTTGGGAATTATAACCCAGAAGACGTATTGTGCATATCAGATTCCCCTCACGGATTTGTGCGGAAAGAAGCCAACAGGCTTCCATAGGCAATGCCATTTATAGATTTTCTTGCCTATTGCATGCAAGCTTCAGGCAATTTTGCTTTCCGGAGCTTAATACATATGGGAAACGCTATCAACCCTCTGACCGCATTTAATGTTAGTAAATCCTATTCTCAGTACAAAACAGTGTGGCGTGATGTATGGTGCAGTTTAACTGCGTAAGCTGTGGCATGCCAAATGGATACTTGGTGCATTTTGGATTAGTGTGCGCACATCTGTATGTAGTTTATCAATGTACAACACTGCATACAATGCCTTATACAAAAACAAAAACTAACAGAGGTGGCAGAGGTCGGGATCATGGCATGGGAGGTGCTGCTGCAGCAGGCCATGTGCAACAGCTCTCTCTTGGCCCTCCTCTTGGATACGTTGAACAGAGAGCTCTGCCTATCAGCTGCGATTTATTACTATTATAGAGACAGAGACACAGATGTTTCCATCTAAAAATAATTTTGGTCAATGGAGCTTCCTCCGAACCCCCCCCCCCCCCTTTAGCCCCCTGTGTGCGGCATTGACTAATAATTGATAGTTGACGTTAGTATTTATTTACAGTATTTAGAAAACACAAAACTATTCCAGAGTGCATTATAGTGTGAACATAACACGAAAACATAGCTTCAGACTGATACTCACAAGAGCTTAGAATTTAAAGCCTGTTTTCTGTTGATTTCCTCTCACTGTTCATACTGACAATGTTAAGTGAAGTCTATGTATAGAAAACATGTGCCCGTCACATCGCTGTGCTCCATGGTACCACTTCCTGTTTCCAGGACGTGAGCCAAGATGGAAGATCCAGATAGCTAGAAGACTGTAGCCCTAGGATTCCGATTGCTGTTTCAACTGTTATTAATTAACAATTTGCTAATTAGTTTCACCATGATGAGCACCAAACCGCTGACTAATTAAAGTGCATTTGAGTAAAAGCAGATGGTTCTCCCTGCTTATGTGTGCTGTTTCAAAAGGACAAAAAACAATTTTAAATATTTAGGAGGAACTTTAAGGATAGAAATACATTGTGTGTTAGGGTGTCTCACAGTTTAAGTGCTGGAATTGTTCCAAGGTCCACAATGATGGGCAGCTCTTCATAAACACCGTAATGGGAAACAATATGGTAGAGTAAGGATACACAATATAAACAGAGAGTAACTGGGGATAGAGAAATGTTCTCTGAGCTTAGACCATTAGCATACTGTACCTCCCAAATGCCTCGATTTTGGCGGGACAGTCCCGTTTTTCTTGGACTGTCCCACTGTCCCACCTGCCGGTCGCAGTGTCCCGTGGTGGGGGCTGGCAGTTGGGAGACCCTCTCTCACTCGCTGCTCTGCGCACAGCATCTACTCACTGGGAGAGAGGGACAGGTGGCATGCCAGGAGCTCGCAGAGTCCTTGGCATGCCACCCACAGCTGTGAAAACGGGGGTGTGACCCACGAACGCGGCACTTCAGTGAGGCCACACCCCCTATTTTCGGGCACGTGCCTACAGCGCTTCTGTGTCTCTCCTCTCAACTTTTTAAAGTTGGGAGGTATGCATTGGTGTGTCTGGTCTCCCTGTTTAGGCCTATAAAAGGAGATGCATCAAAGCTTCTAAAGAGTGCAGGTGGAGATGTTGCCCAAAGCAACCAATTAGATTTTAGCTATCATTTATCAAGTACATTCTATAAAATGATAGCTGGAAGTTGATCCGCTGATATGGACAACTTATTTGCCTTTCCTCTTTAGGTTTGATACATCTCTTCCATAGTGATTGCATCAAAAGCCACCCAAGCTGTAAGTGGGTTGACCCACATTTAGGCTTCATACGTCTCTACACTAGTGTCATCAGTATAAGTGGGCAACACAGATGACATAGTGGTTAGCATTGTTGCCTCACAGCACTGAGCTCTTAGGTTAGATTAAACCCAAGGCCTTTTCTGTGTGAAGTTGGTATGTTTTCCCAATGTTTGCATGGGTTTCCTCCGGGTTTTCCAATTTTTTTCCCCACAAACGAAAGACATCAGTGGGAGCATACCTGTGATAGGGAATTTAGAATGTAAGCTCCACTGGACAGGGACTGATGTGAATGGCTGAAATATTCTCTGTAAAGCGCTGCAGAATAGGTGTGTGCTATATAAATAGCTGTTAATAAATAATTAAATCTAAGGGCATATTCCAGTAGTTCACAAACACAGTCCCCAAGGCACCCCAACAGATCGGGTTTTAAGAATTTCCATGCTTAATCACAAGTGACTTAATTAGTGACTTAATTAGTACCTCAGCATACCTCCCAACGTTGGGAGATGAGAAGGTGGAACTCCCTGGTGCAGTGAAAGGGCGTGGCTTTGCGGGAGTGCTGCAATTGTGAACCACGCCCCTGTTTTCCGTCACTGTGGAGGCATGCCCAGCGCTCTGTGAGCTGCCGGTTATGCCCCCAGTCCCTCTGACTCCTGTGAATAGACGCTGTGTGTGCATGCGAACACTGGCTAATCACCGCTGCCCAGCTAGGCAGAGCAGTGACTGACAGGAGCTTACCAACTGCCCCTCACCATGGGACACTGCAGCCCACAGGTGGGACAGCAGGACAGTCCCAAAAAAATGGGACTGTCCCGTGAAAATCGGGACAGTTGGGAGGTATGACTCGGTCAGTTTGATTATACCATCCATGCACAAGCATACCTAAAACCTGGACTGTTGGGGTGCTTTGAGGACTGCGTTTGGGAACCTCTGGAATAATCAGTCAGTTTAATCTGACTCCGCTAATACAGGCAGAGAACAGAAACCTAATTTGTGTACTAAAAAGCAAGGCAACCAAAATGTTTTCAGCTCAGACTTGATACATCTCCCCGATAATGTTACGGTGTAAATGGACCTGCTCACAGAAATGGGCTCATGATGACATAAGAATGTATCATCTTTAACCATAGCTCACTTTGTCCCAGGTGAAGCTGCTACTTGGAATAACAATGTCACAAAGTAGCAGAGCATAAGGGAGGCTGCAGAACGTCTGAGCCAGACTGCAGTATATTCACAATGCAACGAAGCTTGCAGAGCTAGAGAAATCACATCTCACTGATTGTAAATGGGAAAGCACATTATGCAGATCACATCGACAACAGCAGGATAAATTGAGAACTTTTTTTTTTGTTTCCAGTAACAGAACAAATCTGCTATCCCAAGCTATGCTGTAGTCACAGTGTAAATACATTACTCCTGTCTTGTCCTTTGCGAATACAGTACATTGGTGGTCATTCCGAGTTGATCGCTCGTTATTTTTTTCCGCAATGGAGCGATTAGTCGCTAATGCGCATGCGCAATGTCCGCAGTGCGACTGCGCCAAGTAAATTTGCTATTAAGTTAGGTATTTTACTCACAGCATTACGAGGTTTTTTCTTCGTTCTGGTGATAGTAGTGTGATTGACAGGAAGTGGGTGTTTCTGGGCGGAAACTGGCCGTTTTATGGGAGTGTGCGAAAAAACGCAGCCGTTTCTGGGAAAAACGCGGGAGTGTCTGAAGAAACGGGGGAGTGTCTGGGTGAACGCTGGGTGTGTTTGTGACGTCAAACCAGGAACGAAACTGACTCAACTGATCGCAGATGCAGAGTACGTCTCGAGCTACTCAGAAACTGCTAAGAACTGTCTATTCGCAAATCTGCTAATCTTTCGTTCGCAAATCTACTATGCTAAGATTCACTCCCAGTAGGCGGCGGCTTAGCATGTGCAAAGCTGCTAAAAGCAACTTGCGAGCGAACAACTCGGAATGAGGGCCATTACTCGAACAGTCACATGACATGTTGCATGTATTTGACAGCAGTTTTAAAGGGCTGCAATACCCCAAAACAAGTTATCCACTAATGCAAATTCATTTGTATTTTTATAAATGTGTTTTTTTTAATATGATTTTCCATCTTTAGATATATATTACCCTATTGTGATTCGCTACGCATAGACATCTTCTTGGGCCTGATGTTGAGTCGGACGCAGTCACTGCTGTCCTTATGTCTTTCCACAGCTGTGTCTGTAACTTTATGTTAACGCCGCTACAAAGCCCTACGCATCCGCACATCTGTGCCTCCAACTGTGTAAGGATGTAGATGTCCACTTGCAGCGTCTACTAATGCTACATTACGATCTGATGCGTCTCTGTACGCACCATCTATCGCACCACATAAGCCCTCTCCATCTGAGTATGGCCTCCAATGTGAGTGGCTGTGCATTGTGCATCTCTGTATGCACCCACTTTCAGCGACATGCCTGCAACACTCCCATAAGACGCAACATGTCCATGTACCTAACCACTGTCGTTACCTCCCAGTCACCGCCCAGGAACTCCCCTTTCATTTCTACTACCATACGTCTAAAGATGATCTGCAACTCTGTACGAACAAAATGGGATGCATGTGCAGTGAGACTCAGACACATGCACAGGTGAAAAACATTGCGTACTGCACATGTGTCCGTTGCATGGCAAAGTACCGAACACTGGTACAGTACGTTGTGTCATTTTTTTGTTTTTGTTTTTGCGTTAGGACCTTAATCAGGCCCTCTGACTGCTTTTACCTCATGTTAAGTACATAGGTGAAAATGTCAGTCCAAGCTACTATTTACTTAATCGTTACACCCTGCATTATTAGACTGACATTTTACTGTATTCTTTACATATACTGATTATTCATTTATGTATTTAGCTAATATTGGAAATACAGTACTTGAAAGGGAATATTGATAATGATTTTTTTCAGCAATTTGATGTATTGTATGGATTGAAAAAAAAGTTTTCTTGCATTGAGGTTATGGTCATGTTCAGTGGCGGAACTAGCGAGCGGTGGGCCCAGGTGCGACAAAATGCTTTGGGCCCCCCATCTTATCCAAGTCCACCCCCTCACCCCTGGAGAGGATCTGGTGAGGGGGACCTGCTCAGGGCCAGAGAAATGGATACCTAGCAACAGTGCCGTAACTAGACATTTTAGCACCGTGTGCAATAAACGGCATCGGAGCCCCACCCCTGCATGCAAAACAGGGGCAGTGTGCGCCGTAGTCGCGCGCAAAAAAACATAGTGGCGTGGCTTTGTGGGGAAGGGGTGTGGCCACAAAATAATACCAATTCATAAAACGGTGCACAGTAGTCTCCATTATTCAAATTACGCCGCAGAGTAGCACCACTACACCAGGTAGAGACCCTTTTTACACATTACGGCAGACAGCGTCCCCCTTTTTACACATAACGGCAGACAGCGTGCCATACATAGCGGCAGACAGCGTGCACTTTTTACACATAACGGCAGACAGCGTGCCCTTTTTTACACATAACGGCAGACAGCGTGCCATTTTTACACATAACGGCAGACAGCGTGCCCTTGTTACACATAGCGGCAGACAGCGTACACTTTTTACACATAGCGGCAGACAGCATGCCCTTGTTACACATAGCGGCAGACAGCGTGCCCTTGTTACACATAACGGCAGACAGCGTGCCCTTTTTACACATAACGGCAGACAGCGTGCCCTTTTTACGCATAACGGCAGACAGCGTCCCCATTTTACACATTACGGCAGACAGCATGCCCTTGTTACACAATACGGCAGACAGCGTGCCCTTGTTACACATTACGGCAGACAGCATCCCCCTTTTTACACATTGCGGCAGGCAGATTCCCCGTTTTTACACATTGCGGCAAGCAGATTCCCCCTTTTTACACATTGTGGCAAGCAGATTCCCCCTTTTTACACATTGTGGCAAGCAGATTCCCCCTTTTTACACATTGCGGCAAGCAGATTCCCCCTATTTACACATTGCGTCAGATTCCCCCTTTTTACACATTGCGGCAAGCAGATTCCCCCTTTTTACACATTGTGGCAGACAGTCCCCCTTTTTGAAGAAAGAAAAGAAAAGAAAAGAAAAGAAAAGAAAGAAAGAAAGAAAGAAAGAAAGAAAGAAAGAAAGAAAGAAAGAAAGAAAGAAAGAAAGAAAGAAAGAAAGAAAGAAAGAAAGAAAGAAAGAAAGAAAGAAAGAGAAAGAAAGAAAGAAAGAAAAAGAATTATACTTACCCTCTCCGCTGGCTCAGGCTCCTCGGTGCAGCTTCTGGTCACTCACGATTCCCGGGCAGTAGAGAAGGAGGAGGAGGGAGGTGGAGGAGGGAGCCGCAGCAGCGCTGTGTTATTGGTGGAGGCGCTGCTGCTGCTGGCCCTCTGCTTCACTATAGGCTGTTCTCGGAAGACAGCCTATAGTGAAGCAGAGGGCCATCAGCAGCAGCGCCTCAACCAGTAACAAAGCGCTGCTGCGGCTCCCTCCTCCACCTCCCTCCTCCTGCTTCTCCCCCGTACCGCTGCTCCTCTCCTCTCCTGTCCGGGCGGCTGTGTGCTGCGGGCAGCGGTTGCCCAGAGCACACAGCGGCATGTAATGAGTCAGTTTGACTCATTACATGCTTTGGGCCCCTGGACAGAGGCGGGCCCCAGTGCAACGCACTGGTTGCACTGGCGGTAGTTCCGCCTCTGGTCATGTTTTCTTCTTGTCCATTATATTTATGCAAGTCATGTCCCAGTGTAAATGCTGGTTATTTGGTGAGTTTGGTGTTGGAATTAATGCCTTTTGTGCAGTATAAAAGCCTTTATGTGACTACAGTAATAAGGGGCACATTCAATTTTATTGCACGCATAACAAATCTCACATATTTGGCTTGGCTGGTCATAGGACATTTCCTGACTATTTGTTAGACATATGGGGCAGGATGTAGTGTCTTGTAAGTGATTGCTCCTTTAAAAAAAATGTTCGAGTACGGCCGGCATCCCGCGCGGCTGCCAAATTTGGGCAGTATTACATCCAGCCCATGAAGTGACTTGTCATGCTAACATGCATACACTGTATAATGTAAACTGCATTAATAACATTAGCTGACAGATATGTTCTGGTCATATCTTCCTTTATTGTATCAAAATAGCTAAAATGGCAGTCAGGAGTGTGAAGACTATACGGAGCATACCTAACTCAAGTCTTTTTTGATAAATGTGCAAAAAGAAGCTTTTGACACTTGCACAGTGCCCACCAGAACAAGGTGCCTGAAATTAAGCGTCTCAGTAATGAGTTCTAGATAGCAGGGGCACTAGTAAATCCCAGAGCTTCTATCTCAGACCCCTTGGGATTTAGAAGACAATAGTCCCATTGTTTTTAACGCGTGTTTTACTCTTTCAAATGGCCAATGAGATCTCAAATCTTCCCGCACACATTACAATCTAAACAGATATGATCACTGCAAATGGATGGGACCTTTGAAAAATTAAATGACACTAATCCACAGGTTCTCAATCTCGGTCCCCAGGACCCCACATGGATCATGTTTTGCAGGTCACCTTAGATTTTAAAAATGTGACAGTTGGTGATACACAGTGCACCTGCTGGGTGACATGGAAAACGTGAACTGTGTGGGGTCCTGAGGACCGAGTTTGAGAACCACTTCACTAATTCCATCAGATTATAATGATCTATAACAATCAGATTGGTTGAAAGGTGAAAACAGTATGTGTGTGAGTGATAGAGCCAATCAGAACAGATCACAAGAAATTACAGGTTACGACGACTGGTCCTCCCAAACATGGGGCCCATCCCCATCACCATTCCATTTTAAAGCTGTGAATGAAATAAAACTGACAATGTTTTATTTATCTAATACACATCATGTGTGTCGTCTGCCAACCTCATTTACTATTCTTGCTCCGTCAAATGTAATCCAGTGCTTCAGAATGCATCCACGCACGGTACAATGTTTGGTGAGGCTGGTGAATGTGACCAGATTGTTCAACCAAAATATGTGTGTGGGAAACTCCTGAGTCACACAAAAACAAACATGTTTTTTTTTTATAAAAGTAATCCAACCTCATCCTAAAGTACTGATATAATCCTGGGGTTTACATAGCCCAAAAATTAACCTCGCGTTAATTGTAAATCTACTCAAAGATTCAGGGGAAGATGTACTAAGCAGTGATAGAGGTGATGGTAAACCAATGGAGAAGTCGCCCGTGGCAACCATTCAACGTTGATGTAGCATTTATAATTTGCATACTATAAAAGTATACAGAGCAGGTGATTGGTTGCCATGGGCAACTTCTCCACCGGCTCACTTCTCCACTTTTATCAATGCTTAGTTAGTACATGTTCCCCTTAGTCTTAAAAAAAAGCCATAGGCCTACTAAAATCTTACATTATATTTGTAATCTAGTTCAAGATCTAAAGAAGCTTTGATCCCAAAACTCTAAAAAGTCTTTATAATAATCTCCTAAAGCTTGTCCCATCTTCAACATGCATGCAGCGATGGTCCAATGCATCCCACTGCACTGAGCAACAGGACTAACCTTAGGACCGCTCTGTGCCAAGAAGGGGTGAGTTAGTGAGTATATACAGTAAGGGGGTGAATTGGGACAGTACGGGCAGGGAGGGGGGCAGAGAAGGACAGAGCTGCGGGCATAGCAGTTGGACGGGCAGGTGAGTGGGGGTTGGGACGGGGCACAGCAGTGGGTGGACCAAAGTGACTCAGTGGGGGAAATTCAAATCTTTGAAAAGTCAACTGGGTGTCTGTTATTTCCTGTCTATTAGATAGGAAAAACCAGACGCCCAACTGACTTTTCAAACATTTGAATTCCCCCCTTTGTGTGCCCAGTTCCTTTACTGGTATATAAAACATTCATACAAAACCTTTGCATTCATATAAAATGTTTATTGTATACTTGCAGCAGCGAGAAAGTAAAGGAGAAAGATTTTGATCATGTAATGCTGCTTTGCAATGGGTCATGATCGGAGGGCATTTACCCTGATCTTTGCTCTTGGCACAATACTGTCTAAAAACAAAATGTCCTGGATTATTTGGCAGCGTATGGTATCTCACCAGAGCCCTGGGTCCATTGTCGATTTACAAAGAAAGTAAAGTAGAGAAGAGCTGTCTGTGCATTTGGCAAGGGAGGGAGATGGGGGGCTAGGGGAATGTTTTTCATGTTCCGCATTATGTTTATGTTGCATCCAAGTTTAAATTACAAAAAAAAAGCCTTCCTTTGAAATATTGAGAGGCTAATTGACAGTGAGAGCACTAATGAGGAAAAAAAATAAATGAATCTGCAAATGTTTCTGGGAAGGAAATAATTAGGACAGATGATGGTGTAAATCACAGGAGATAGGAACTATCCATTACCATTTCATGAAACTGTGACTGGGGGCTGTTTATAGCGTAACACAGGAGGCTGCGCATTGGGTTAACCCATTCTCTGCACACAATGCAAACATCCATTTAATCTACAGTATGCCTTTTATACCTGCTTTGAAGCCCCAAATCCTAGTATTTCATGTCTTTATGTTACCAGATGTTGTAACGGGTGTAGTATGGTATGCCGGCGGCCGGGCTCCCGGCGACCAGCATACCGGCGCCGGGAGCCCGACCGCCGCATACCGACACTCATAGATGCATGAAATATACCATGCAGTGGTTCCCAACCTTGGTTCTCAAGGCACCCTAACAGTCTAGGTTTTAAGGATATCCATTAAAAAACAGAAATATTTCTGCGCTATGAAAAGCAGCTCAGATTAACAATAACAATACAAAACACAAAAATAAATGCTAAAATGTTGTGGCATCTGTAAAGAAAAAAGTTTGTTAAAACAGCATTGTGTTTACTGCCCTTTTGTGGCTTTTTTGTGGAAGTCCGAGTTCAATAAACCTGACTGCAGTGTCCACTGGTAGGTAGGGATAGTCAGGTTTATTGAACTCGGACTTCCACAAAGAAGCCACAAAAGGGCTGTAAACACAATGCTGTTTTAACAAACTTTTTTCTTCACAGGTGCCACAACATTTTAGCGCTCAATTTGTTTTTTGTATTTAAGGATATCCATGGGTAAATTAATGGACTGTTGGGGTGCTTTGAGGACTGAGTTTGGGAACCTCTGGTATAATGAAATATTTTATTTTACCAGTGCAGTGAGTGTATTAATGATGTTTTACAATACAGGGGGTGCATTGATGAAGCTAATCCTTGATGCAGGGGACCCATAAATGTGAGGAATAAAGATTTATACACTGTGAAAAAGAATTTCAGAAGACTTGGGTGGGGGAACAGTGGTTCCTTTCAGTCCTGCACCAAAATATACCCCTGATCCATATTAATATATTATATGTCTTTAAATGAATGACATTTTTCTATTAGCAGGAAGGGACGGAGCATACATTTATTTTAAGGTGAGACTGATTTTACCACATGCTTAGAAAAATCCACCCAAAGGATCATGTGATTTTACACAGAAAAATAGAACATGGACATATGAACCTTATTTCATATGGCAATAGGTTTTGCAGGAGCTTTGTATCAACATGTATGATTGCTATTAAGGACCCTTCTTTTTCCAACATATTACTCTCTGTGGATGATATCCCGGAAGACAGGATGCCGGCTGTCACTATACCGACAGTGAATCCTGTCTGCCGGAATCCCGCCAGCAAAGCATCAAGTCCCCTCACGGGCTCGCTGCGCTCACCACTCATCGGCAGGCGCCATGTTTTTCCGGAGACCTGCGCATGTGCAGTAGACTCCGGCACAGTGCCGGAGTCTACTGTGCCATGCAGAGGAGGGGGCCCACCCACAGTCTGCATAGGGGCCCCCTCCTCTGTTAAAACGCAACTGCATTTGCCGGTATATTAACTGCATCCACTCTCGGTCTATGGTTTCCTGCGTGCTTCCATTCACCTCCTCACAGGCTTACTGTGCCCCAAACGCAGACAGCCCAGTCCTTAATAATATCCTCACAGAAGTGGACAGTGACAGCAAGAAGATCAAGACACGCTGTGCTGCTATATGTTTATGATTATCATTTGGCTAATGAGACCTCCAAAGCCAAGCAGAAAATGAAGACAGAATACAAGGACCAGTGTTGGACTGGGGCATGAAGGGCCCACCGGGGGAATGTAGTTATAGGGGCCCATACTTAAGGGTGTGGCCAGCTTACAAAGGGGGTGTGGCCAGCCTCCACAGAGGCTTGAAATACACAATAGTCTAGTGCAGTGTAATGCAACGTATCTACCATTTATAATACAAGTGCACAGTCTGGAACCTGATCCCTAGAGGAAGGAGTGGGCCCTCAGGCAGTGGGGCCTACCGGTGGTTTCCCTGGTACCCCTGTTGGCCAGTCCAAGTATGACAAGGACTGACACAGATTTTGTACGCACATGCCTACACAGCTGCGATTTTTCAGCCTATTGACTTGCTAGTCATCATAAGTGAAGCAGCGGCCCAGAAAAGAATAAAGTCACGCACCGGAGCCAGCGCAAAGTCCTTTAGGAACTAATGGAGCGATCGCCGGCTGCGAATAGTCACAGCCTGGCACGCCATGCAACAAGCCGTTTTGCAGTAATCGCCGCAAAGATGAGCATGGCTACATCTGCATACATTTTTTTATCATGATCGGCAAAAGAACATGGCAGTGGTACATACCTGACCAAAGAGTTCATCCCAGGTTTGGATCCTCAAAAGTGATTTGATAATTATCTATGATATATTTTTTTCTACACCTTGGACATGTACAAAGTAACAACATCAGTAGGTATAAAATAACCGGGAATATTTTCCGAGACTATAAAACTATAACTATAAAACCGAGACTATAAAAAATGACACTGCACAGTTTTTTCAAATCAGATCTACCAAGAGAAACAACTATTTGCAATTTATTCTTACAGGGTATAATTTCCTGTAGCTTTCCGGATTAAAAAAAAAGCTGCTTTGACATATTTACTTTTCTACGAAGACTCCAGTTGTCTTGTATCAAGAGATTTTTTTAACGATGGTAGAGCGTTCTCATTCCGCATCCCTGACTCAATTATTACTGTTGGCAATGTTACATATTTTCTCTTTATTGATCTTATAAAAATCATCCGGAATAACAAGTAATACAGTAACCTTCTGTCTGTATCGGTCTCTGCCTCATTCTACTATACATTACTTTCTGATTCCATCAGCAATCAGGTTGCCCGGGAATTTAACAGAAGAAGACGAGACATAGAAAGGAATTAGACTGGTAGCAAAACATATTGTTTAACTTTTTGAGTTTTTAGTAAATGTAATTTGGGGAAACATAAGTTATTTAACATTGACAACACCTTACTTAATTTCACACAAGTTTTTGCCCCATCCATTTTATTCTGAGCTATATATATATTATTCCTGGAATATTTTCTAAGAAATATATATCTGCATAACTTTTCTGCAAGCAGAAAATACATTAGTGTCTGTTTTTTTTCTCATCCTCCTGTTACATAAAAGCTGACCTGGCTTTTCTTCTAAAAGAACACAGAAATGTACTTCCAGCAATCCGTCAGCGGTGCACGGAAAAATGTAATTTCAGAAAAACTTCTGTCTGGGTTCCAGTGCTGGGGAATGAATTGAAATATATCTGGGATGGACATTGTGTTTGATGTGTAATAGGAGATGCTGTTTTATATATCCAAGGTTATTTGCTGCTTTGGCACTTCATACACATACAATTGGAGGGCAAATACGAAATTGTTCGGGCCTCCCAGACTTCCTTCTGTAAAAGCTCACAATCATATTTTCTGCTGAGCGAGACCTGCTGTTTCATTTGTTTGATATTTCAGCTTCAAGAGACTTGTTATTACAGGTTGAGTATCCCATATCCAAATATTCCGAAATACGGAATATTCCGAAATACGGACTTTTTTGAGTGAGAGTGAGATAGTGAAACCTTTGTTTTTTTATGGCTCAATGTACACAAACTTTGTTTAATACACAAAGTTATTAAAAATATTGTATTAAATGACCTTCAGGCTGTGTGTATAAGGTGTATATGAAACATAAATGAATTGTGTGAATGTAGACACACTTTGTTTAATGCACAAAGTTATAAAAAATATTGGCTAAAATGACATTCAGGCTGTGTGTATAAGGTGTATATGTAACATAAATGTATTCTGTGCTTAGATTTAGGTAACATCACCATGATATCTCATTATGGTATGCAATTATTCCAAAATACGGAAAAATCCGATATCCAAAATACCTCTGGTCCCAAGCATTTTGGATAAGGGAGACTCAACCTGTAATCTACACTATCTGTGGGAATCTGATTCACGTCCTTACGTCAGTTTGAGTGACATACCAATCAGAAGTGAGTATGGGCATAACTATAGTGGGTGCAAGGGGTGCCACTGTTTTGGTGCCCAGAGGCTTAGGGAGGCTTGGATCCAGCTTATAAAGTTGCATACCAATTTCACAGATTTGCCTGCTCAGCAATTGGGTCTGATCCATTGCCAGGATTGCATTGTAAAAGAAGTGTGTAGTGGATGTGATACTGGTAAGAGGGCACAGTAATGTGGTAACATTTGAACTGAAGGCCACTGTAGTGTGCCACAATATGAAGTGGAGGGCACTGTAATGTTTCATAATCTGCTCTGCTCATTGTAATGTGGAGGGCAGTATAATGTTACATAATAAGAACTGGGGCACTGTAATGTGGCACAGTGTGAAGAAATGGAGGCACTATAGTGTGGCATAAAACTGTATGAACTTGGGCACTGTAACGTGGCATCATTTCTACTGTAGAGCACGCTGATGTAGCACAGCATGAACAGATGGAACTGTAATGTGGCATAATATGAACTGGGGATGCATGTGGCATAACATGTACTGGCAGCCCTACTATGGGACATCATGTAAAATTAGGGTTAGGGCACTACTATGTTTCAGAAAATTAACTAGGGCACTATTATGGAGCATAAAAGAATAACTGCTGCGGAGAGGTGTCCCAAGAAGCATTGGGACAGGGTCGCCTTCAATATGTTGCTATAGGGCTCACAAAGTTCTGGTTACACTCCTAGTTTTGAGGTAACATTTACCAAGTGCATTCTTTAAAATCATAGGTAGCAGTTGATTGGTTGCCATGGGCAACTTCTTCACTGGCTCACTTCTCCACTCTTTTCACTGCTTCAATCATCTACCCCACAGTATGGTTACATATATAGGGGCCTATTTATTAACATAATTTTTACTAAAATATTGTGAAAAAGGTGTTTTCACACCCTTCTCACATTATTTTAGTATCACCTGAATGTATTCATGAAAAACTGCTCCAAACCCTTTAATTAACTTTTTTTTTAGTAAGCCACATCGCATTCCCCATACTTATAATAGGACATGCGATCTGACCAGATTTACTAAAACAAAAATGTGAAAAATACAGCAGTGTGCCCTGTGATAATCTCGCCAGCTCAGGCTGGCGAGTTCACAGGGCAGCACTGCGATAAGCACCCTTTTGCCCAGCTTTCTCTGGATCTGGAAGAGTGATCAACTATGTGTGTCCGATGGACACACAAGCTGATCACAGTGTAAAAAAAAAAAAAGTAAAAAAACCCCAAAACATACTCACCTGTCCGGGGAGCCGCTGTCCGGGTGTCCGCTGCTCTGGTGAGCGCTGCAGGGCGCCGGGTCCCCCATATGCTGCGCTGTGACCCTGGTGCAGTTAAGTGATGCTGCAAAATGGCAGTGCACTTTACAGCACCGGGGGTCACAGCACAGGAGAAGGACCCGGTGCCCGGCAGCCTCCTGAAGCAGTACGAACCAGCTCCCTGGATAGGTGAGTATATTATCCTGCTGGGGGGGTCCTCGGCATGCTGGGGTAGTCGTGATGGGGGGATCGACTGGGTGGCGGCGATGTCAGCAGGGGAGGAGCATGCGCAGTAGGACATTGGGGTATTTTTTATGAAAAATACCCCGATGATGCTGAGAAGAGGCATCGCAGGGACAGAGCTTGACCGCAAGCTCTGTTCCTGCATGCGATAATTGATACATCCCTGCAATGTAATCAATTATTGCAGTGCGAGTTTGGGCGATTTTATCACCTATCATCCGCATCCTGGATGCAGATGGTGATAAATAGGCCCCTTAGTCAGGTACATATATTAAAGTATATCCATTTCCTACACACATTAGAAACCTTCCTTAAAAAGCTACCTGTGAATTCACCAGTAACTGGTGGCATCACTGAGGCATGAGGCATCCCTACATTATTTACATTGATGGTGCTGTAACAAGGTCCTGGTAGAAGTGTATTGTGGATTAAAAAATGACTAAACATACATAAAACAGATGTTATGCTAAACCAAGCCAGCCTCAGCATGTGCCTACTTCCCTCATATGGTAACACATTTCCGCCACACCGTGCAGCACGACCAACCAGACAATATTGCATGCGATGCACGGGATACACACTTAATGAAATGCCTGATTTGTCATTCTGATTTGTCCGGAAACAACAAATGAGGCCGATACCGTTTAAGGGTGTACCCACCCTTACAGATACCAACTAAGATTTACCTTTGGAGGTGTTTTAGAAATTCAACTGTGACAGCTGGTTTATAAGTGGATACTTGTTTGAAAGTGGAAACTGTATTCTCAAAAGTGCTGGGCGCAGTCGTGAAAAGTGCTGTTTGGGTGCCCAAAAATGTTTTGCGCTTATCAGCACGCCACCCCTGGACTGGAGCGTATATATATATATATATATATATATATATATATATATATATATATATACATACACACACACTCCAGTCTAAGGTAGTATACTCCAGCTTCGATTTAGTATTTATCAAGTACTTTCTATATAATGAGTTGTATTGGATGCATATTGTAACTTATCCACTGGTCCACTTCTCCACTCTGTACACTACTTGATACATCTCCCCCTTAGTTTGCTATTGGAAAATGACTGAAGTACTGTATCTGTGCTTCAAGTTATGTTCTTAGCTTTTTAATAAGTCTGGATGACTTCATTAAAGTCACGTAGATGGTGAGAAAGATCTATTTTACTGATATTGAATTTGACGGGGGACTAATTTAGCCTCCCTCTCTTCGTGCCAATCATCGTTATCAGATTGTTGAAATGGATTTCACAGACTTGCTTCCCTGATCTTTGAAATGCGGTTGGTCATTGTGTTTCTGTAGTCAAAAGATTTATTATACAGCGCCACAACATTAAACACTATTCCCTCTCTACTTTGGTACAGGCATTCTGCATTGTACATAAATAAGCGGTACTACTGTATATAGTATATAGGACCTGCTTCATGTTTTAAGTAAAGCAAAAAAGCAAGCAACTGGGCAAAACCATGTTGTACTGCAGGTAAGTAGATGTAACATGTGCAGAGAGATTTGGTAGGATATGTTCGAACTGAAATCTAAACTGCAGTGTATAAATAAAGCTGTCCAACATTTATCGGCTACATGCAAAAGCAGCCAGTATTTACCCTGCACAGAAAACATATAAATTAATTTGCTTCCCTTGCATGGCAACATGGGGGGGGGAGGGGGGATTCAGCGTTTTTGCACAGCGGGCGATCAGGTCCTAACTGCGCATGCGTATGCACCGCAATGCGCATGCGTGTCAGACAACAACGGACATCGTTGGTCAGCGACAGGATGGTACAAAAATTCAGATCGCACGGACGTTCGCAAGGTGATTGACAGGAAGAGGCTGTTTGTGGGTGTAACTGACCATTTACTGGGAGTATCCGGAAAAACGCGGGCGTTCCCAAACGTTTTCAGGTAGGGTGTGTGATGTCAGCTCCAGCTCTGATCAGCCTGTTCTCTTCGCACTGTAGGAGTAAGTCCTGGGCTGCGCAGAGACTGCACACAGTGGATTTTTGCAGCTCGGTGTACACACGGGATCGAACACTTGCATGGCGACTTTACACTCCCCCTGGGTGCGGCGACTACCTGAACGCAGGACAGCAAAGTTAGCAGCCCAGCGTTCAGGTCTGAATTACCTCCTTGGTTTGTTCCAGACTCAAAGTTACTTCTCTTTTTTTTTAACTTTACTTACAAACATGAATCAGTCCCATAAACAATAGGTTTTTGTGGGGAGGGATAGAAAGGGCCATGACAGCTAAATGAACATAAGATTCTTTAATACTCAGAAATAATATCTGTAAATGCTCTCTTATTCGGCATATCCTGTTTAACATGCAGACAGGGTGTATAAACTTTTTGATAACTTGCAGAAAGATCTATTGTTTTCCTTTCCACCTGATAAATCTAGGCCATTACGTTCATGCAATTTTCCTACGGGAACAAAAAATGATGTACAGGAATGATCACATAATTATCCAGGGCTGTAAACATTTTAGAGGTAATTTTTAAAACTCTCATTCCTTCCCGATTATGTAGACATGAATAATTTTATATAGCAAATGACAATATTATAGCAAAGAGAATTCTATGCAGTTACAGACAATGGAGATTAAACTGGAGATTATAAAACAACATAACTTGGCAAGAATACAAGAGTCTTACAATCTACTTTTTTTTTTTTGTAAATAATACTATTCTCCAAAAGCTAAGTAGTACAGTTTAGCAGTGTAATATTATAGTTAAACATTATACATTCATATTACATAGAGTAAATTTAATGTCACATTTTGGGAGGTATCTTTTTGTAACACAATACATACAGTAAAGGCCCATATAGACTGGGGCGATGTGCGAGAGATGTGTGCTGAGCGAACCGCTCAGCACACATCTCTCCAGCCGCTCAGCACTGCGCGATGTGTACTGAGCGTGAGGGGGGGGAGACGGGGGGGCGCTCATTTCACCCAGCGGGTGAAGTGAGCGACCCGCTAGATTGGCCTGCACGGCAGGCCAATCTAGCACCAGCGATAGCGATGCGCGGGGCTACGCATCGTTATCACTGTAGGGGGTACACACGGAGCGATAATGCTTGAATTCTAAGCAATCTAGTCAGATTGCTTAGAATATCGCTCCGTGAGTACCCCCCTTAAGACAAGTTGGAAAGAATCAGAATCCACAAAGATTGAGTTCACTAATGTGATCTTTCTATTCATGTTCTTATTTGGAATTTCATGATCTTATTAAGACAGGAGGCCAGGGGCGTTTCTACAGAGGAGGGGGCCCGTGTGCATCTCCGGGTGGGCCCCCTCCTCTGAACGGCGCTGTAGACTCCGGCAATGTGCTGGAGTCTACTGCGCATGCACAGGTCTCCGGAAACATGTCGCATGCCATGTTCCGGAGACCAATTTGGCTACCGCGCATGCGCGGTGGCCATTTTGGCGTTGATTTCTGCCACGGACGCTGCGCCCGCCGCTGGATTCCGGTTAAATAAGTATTTAAATGGGTGCAATGTGTGCGGTGTGGGCCCCCCCTGGACCCAGGGGCCCATGTGAACCGTACACATTGCACCCATTATAGAAACGCCAACGCAGGAGGCCACAAATCCTGGAAGAGAGCACTGAAGTAATGACTCCAGGGATTACATATACGTTTTACCAGCGGACGGGATGCCGACTGTCAATACGCCGACAGTGATATTCCACCTGCCAGAATGTCAGCAGCGGCGTGATCTTTAAGAGTCTCCTTGCGGGATCTATTACCGCTCTATAGGTGTTGTGAACGGATTCAGTATGGTATCCCTGCGATCAGAATCCCGGCGGTCAGGAAACCGACGCTGGAATCCCGACAGCCAGAATTCCGTCAGCGAGCGCTGCGCCCGCCATGCTTCGGGCCCGGTGGCGAGCTTGGCTTAGCTCGCCCCACTGCTCTATTTCCCCACGGGTGGTGGGGTGGACCAGCACCCGAGGGGGAATAGTGGGCTTCTGCCGGGATTCCGGGAGCCGGCATTTACATGCCTGTTGGGATTCTGACATCGGGACCCTGAATGCAGTGATCCCGACAGGCGGTATATTGACCGCATCCCTCGTGGACACCCACGAGTGGGAATAGCCCTGGTGCACCGGGATTCCGTCTGTGGGCATTGTCGGCTGTCGGTATTTTGGTGTCAGTATCCTGCACGCTGGGATCACGACAGCCGTCAGTTTAACTGTAACACTCCAGAACATGTGACTACTTTAAACACTGTTTACAGGACTTTATACAGTAGCTATTACAGTATTACTTGGGCTCTAGAAATTTTGATGTTACAGGGAAAACCTTTCACAAAGTTTTCAGTGCTGTCCAATACTTATTATTAATGACTTTTATTTATAGGGTGGCACAAAGTGTCTGCTGCAGTGTACAGTGATAAGAACACAGTGACATAAATCGTACATGAATACGTAGGTTAATAATGTACACAATGATAAAACAAAAAACAACTGTGGTGAGGGGGAGGGTTAGTGTAGGATACAGGGACAGAGTGGGACTGTGACTCATGGGGACACACAAGGGGTGTGGTCATGGCTCGCAGGGGCGTGTCTGGCACTTGCCAGAAGTGCCAGTCCGCCATGATATAATAGGTTAAAAAGACTCACATGGCTTGTAGAAGCAAGTAATGATGTTCCGTACAGTACATGAGGGAGTAGGGAGTAAACAGCACCAGATGAGCTACTACCCACAAAACGTATGGACAGACAGGATCAGAGTCACTGGTGGGAGAAATGGAGACAGGGTAACAAATGTACTGATAGAGCTGGGAGGAGAGAACACAGGAAGATGGCCGATGCCAATGAGGGCAAACAGTCCATTAGCCCTCTTAGACCAAGAGCCCTCTTAACTCTGCTCATACTGTACATAGAGAGGTTGCTTATACTATTATATTAGTTGCTCTATGATTGCAGGATGAATTGTATTTCATTTGGGTATCCAATGTCCACCTACAGTACAGCATGCTGATGTCAATGTGGATGTGGGAGCTGGGGGTATCAGGAAAGGGAATAACCTGGCCATACTTGCTCACTTTTTGAGCCTCCCTGTAAAAATTCCCAACAACTGTGAGGGGCTGATGGTGCAGTTTGCCCTGTGTCCACTGGGAGTGGAAACGTGATAATGTTATTTGCATAATTACATCCCACCCACTGCTGCACAACACCATGAATTGCATAATCATGGCCCTTCCCACTTCAGAAGAATGAGGACTGGGACCAGATGTGTGGCCTACATTTACCAGCAGCACAGTAGACCTGATCCATACCCTCCAACATTTTACACATAAAAATCGGTACAAATTAGGAATGGGGCGTGGCCATGGGTAAAGGGGGCATGGTCACACCCCTTTTCCTATACTTTCAATGGAAGTTTGAAGAGCCAAAAATCGGTACAGACCATAAAAAAAGGTACTGTACCTGCAAAAAAAGGTACAGTGGGAGGGTATGCCGATCTAGCTTATAAAATAGTGGTGTAGAGGAAGACCTGTTGGACCAAAATCCACTTGTAGCCACCAAAAATGAATGTGTTACCCTCACTGACCTAACAGTATACTGATGCTATCTCACAAGGACTGCAATATCTACAGAATACTGTAAGTGAAAAGTTTTTATATTATAATAATAATAATAATAATAATAATAGTTTATTAGTTAAATTATTGGGGTGTTTGGCATGGGTATGGGACTTAAGGTCGACAGTGTCTAGGTCGACAGACATTAGGGCGACGCCTATTGGTTGACAGTGACTAGGTCGAAACCAGAAATAGGTCGACATGGCCATTAGGTCAACATGAACAAGGTCAACAAGGAAAAAAGGTCGACATGAGTTTTTTATGTTTTTTTGGTGTCGGCTTCTTCGTAAAGTGACCGGGAACCCCAATTAGTGCACCGTGTCCCCACGCATGGCTCGCTTCACTCGCCATGCTTTGGGCAAGGTGCCTCGCTCCGCTACCACTGCACTCAGCACAGGTTACCGTTCCCAATCGTAGTTCACGTGGATCGTAAAATAAGAAAAAGTTCAAAAAATAAAAAAAAAATGTGAAAAACTCATGTCGACCCTTTTCCATGTCGACCTAATGGCTGTGTCAACCTATCTATGGTGTCGACCTAGTCACTTCCGACCAGCAGGTGTCGACCTAATGGGTGTCGAACTTAGTGCTGTCGACCTAGAGTCCGGATACCGTTTGGCATTGCAACATGAGCATATAGACATGGTCCTTATACATCCAGATAACTCTTGCTTTAATGCACACGTGTTATGTTTGAGGCACAAGATGTGCTTATAAATAAGCTCTCAGGAGATACGTTCCTCCAAAGGATGCATTACAGTAATAATCACATAGACTCTCAAGACACAAGCTGCAAATTACAGCTGGTACTCTATAGCCACCAGCATGTTGCACCTAATTATAATGCAGAAGAATCCTTTGATTCCATGGTGGCTTGGTTTGTTCCATAGAAATAAGGAGATACAGCTGCTCAGAATGTTGATTTGACTATGGAATCTTTATAAATACAGTAGATAATGTTAAAGTGTTAAAGTGTGCCTGTCTCCTATACACATTGGTAGAACCACTTGTGTGGTCTGAACCAATATTTTGAGTCTCCGTGTCTCATTTCTCAGTGATGATGTCACAGGTTTCCAGTAAATTGATTGGCTGTATTCTTTTCTTATGCTTCTATCAGGACAGTGTAATACTGACATGAAATACTTGACTGATTGAAAAAAATACTTTCACAGGCAAACGGCAGCAAGTCATGATAAGGAATGTAAAATAATAAATGATGTGCTGAGTAAAAGCAATTCTGAAAAACAAGGAAAAAGCAGGTATCCATGCAATAACCCAGTGGGTATTAGTGATTACTGCAATATGAAACAAAATGGTTATTTAAAAGCAGTGGTTCTCAACCTCGGTCCTCAAGTACCCCCAACAGTTCATGTTTTCCAGCTCACCTAGCAGGTGCACAGGTGTATTCATTACTCACTGACACATTTTAAAAGACCCACTGGTGGAGCATGAGGAGACCTGGACAACATGAACTGTTGAGGGTACTTGAGGACCGCAGTTGAGAACCACTGTTTAAAAGCGACGCTGGTGTACTTTGGCTAATTAGCAGTTACCTGCAGGTGGAAATTTTGTCCAGGTGCGGAAATAGCAGGTGACTTAACCATATTGCACTACAATGGATGCAAATGCAGGCCAGATACTCCGTGCTCTTGCATGTTACACACACACGCTGCCCAGCTCTATTTTTGCACTCTTCTAGGATTGGGATGGGCCAAACCTTCTGAATAACTCTAAATCAGGATGTGCAGTATTAGTTTTCTTCCCCTGTAGCACAGATTGTTGGATTCACTTCCATCCTTAAAAACAAGCTCTTTGTCCTGCTTAAAATGCCTGACGGGTAATGTTACCAAGTAGCATAGCTGCCAACTTTCTGGCACTGCCCCCGTCGAGGTTTAAGGGGACACATTGGATGGCCTGTGCTACTTGAGTCACATCATCACTACTCAGACCTGCAGTTTAGGAAGTCTCTGCTTCATACATCTTTTATATTCATTTGTGTTAACTTGTAACATAGCAGGCTGCCAATCTGTAGCACCCGATTTGTGGATCTTAAAAAAGACCCCAGAAGGGGTGGAAACACATTAGACCTGAGCAGGAACACTTGATGGCCAGACCTTGATGACATCTGCTATTTTATGCCGGTGCTGAAGGCTTGATCCAGTGGAAATACCGGGACTGTCATTTAATTAAGCGCTGTTTGAACTGTTTTACTCACAATTCACACCACCTCCTGTAATTATTGCTGGTCAAACCGTTTTGAGGACACTGCAATCTGTGTGGATTTTATATGTATTTTATGGATTGCAAAGGAGAGAAGCACGGCACTCACGTGTCTTCAAGGATCAGCATAGCTGCTTAAATGATCAGCATCCTGCTGCTTAGCTCATCAAAATGCTGATCATTTAAACGGCTATGCTGACCCTTGAAGAGCCGTGAGTGCCATGCTCCTCTCCTTTGCATTGAAGTCTTTTGCCGGCACCCGGGCATTGTTATTTGTTGGTTATTGGGAGTGCCTGTCACCTTGCCTGTGTGTATTTTATGGATTGTATATGTTGCTAGATGTATTAAACAGTACTTCACTATATACAACATTTCTCTTTCCTTCCCATTGATAAATGTATATGGTGAACTGAGAGAGACGAACCTGGGAGGACCCTAAATTGTGATTTCCAAGATATCATTGAAGCGCCGATAAGTTCTGTCCATCAAATTATTTGTCAGTACCTGATTAATCCCTGTGGAGGCCCATAGGCAGTTGAACTCTCAGGGACCCCTTGCAAATTATCTCCTAATACATTTTTAATTTTACCAACCACCAGTCTACAAGCTGGAAACTGTAATGTGAATCTGATATCTCTGGTTTATGTACATTAAGATGTTAATGGGCACATTACATTAATACAGTATTTTCTCTATAGAGTCTATAAAGTTTTCATTTCTTTGAGTTGATTAATTTTTTTATCTTTTGAAAACAATTTAAGAAATCATGATTGTAATTTTCTTTCAAGATCGAATCAATATTATTATGATCCATTGTCGCCGGGCCCCTAAAAGGCACGGAGTCCATAGTCCGGTGCCTACTCTGCCTACTGTATTTGGTAATCCAGCACTGCTGCAAATTGGTCCTAAGTGGGAGATACTGTATATCAAATAGTGGGCCAATGTATTAACCTGGAAAAGGGATAAAGAAGTGATAAAGCAGTGATAAGCGCAAGGCGATAACGCACCAGCCAATCAATATGGATTTGAAAAATTACAGTTAGGAGCTGACTGGCTGGTGCTCTATCACCTTGCACTTATCACTGCTTTATCACTTCTCCAGGCTTAATACATCTGCCCCGGTGTAATGAATACATGTGAAGAAGTTGCCTATGACAACCAATTATACTCTAGCAATCATTTTATTTAGTACATTCCATAAAATGTTAACTAGAATCTGATTTGCTGCTATGGGCAACTTCTCCACTTGTCTCCTTCAGAAGGTATATAACATGACAGTTCAGACAGCTCTCGAAACAATCAGCCCAATTTTATGCTTCTTGCCTTTAAATTCAGTCATGGTCAGTGTGCAGCACACAAAGTATCAGATAGAGTCACTGATGCACGTTGCATAACAAAATACAATGCTTGAGCATGGGTGTGAAAATAAAAATAATATATGTTTGGTTCTATCTGAATGATCTTTGGTAACCTCTGTAGTTCTATAGACCTACTGTATTTCATGGTAGCCTAACACTGTGACCTGGAGCCTGTGAGCTAGAATCAAGGATTATGGGTACAAGCATGATCTACGGACAGCAGTATCCATAACACAAGCAGAAGAACTGTAAATCTTGTAAAGACCCCATATATCTGTTTCCCCTGTGTTGGCCGTTAAGGCAAGTGCACTGTGCATACTTATTTATTTGTAACAGTTCCTGTGTGACCTCTGCTAGCTCACAATCTTGAGCAATCAAAGATTTGCTGCCCCTGAAGCAAGGAACTGATTTATAGGTTTTAAGACGTGGGCTGGAAGAAAGCTGCTATTTATAAATATCCTTTTAATCCAGTTTTACAATAATTGCTGCAGGCTAAAAGCTCAGCACCCTGGTGATTTGCATAATCATTTCTGTTATGCGATTGTATTGATCTTCTGCTGAGAAGTAATCTTTTAATTTGGGAGAATATAGTGCCTCCAGCTAAATTCACCTGTTTACCTGGCGTTGACACAAGAGAGAAGCATGTTAGCTGGTTCTGGCGGCGGCAGCGCAGAGCCCACTGGCATTCGGGGGAATAAGAAACGCATGTACAACATGTGAATGTGTTTGTCACTAGTATCACAATCGATATTGGTCATGTATATACTGTATGTGACATGGTATCTGCTGCAAACACTGTGTAATAAATATTAACTTCAAAACAACCATTACTTCCTTGTGTTGCAATACTGTTGGTGTGCCTATCTATATTGTATACTGTTTCTGTTACAGACTTACATACTACTGAATGGCCTACTGCATTAATACTACAAGCCGCAAGTTAATTCAGGTACTTTATTTTGTGTAAAGAAAAATGTTGTATTACATATAAACTGTGCCATATACTGTAGTGGTGCTCTAGAAGACCCTATACTGAGCAAAAACTCCCCATGATCAGTGCTAGTGTTATGGCATAGTAGCCTGGAAAGGGGGGAGTCACTAGTTTACTTATGGATTGAAAACAGCTGTCATTAGGGATATAATTTGCCCTCTAATCTGATTATTGAAATTACTGAAAAGGGAAGAATACATATTTCTAACAATTTACAAGGGTGGTTCAAAAAATAAGATAATAAAGACCTCTCACGTGTGTAATGTGCTTTAATTCATTATAATTTCCCGCCAGGCCAGAACAGGTAGACCACTGCTTCCACTCCCATTAGACTCTGCCTCATATCAGTCATACTGTCCCAACATCGGTTGTAAGACATCGGGGCTGACGGAAACATGGTCACACATTGAGGTGTGTAGTGTGATCAGATTTATGCGGTCTAATAGGCCCTACACACTGGAAGATATTACTGAAAGATATGAATGATCTTGTTCATTAATGAATGAGATACCGTTCATATCTTTCAGTGTGGAGGCAGCAACGATGAATGATGCACGGCCCAGCACTCGTTCATCGCTGGTGCCCCGTCGCTTGTGCATGCAGGCCAATATGGACGATCTCGTCCATATTTGCCTGCACTGCTATGGATCCGGGTGACGGGGGGAGTGAAGAAACTTCACTCCCCCCGTCAATTCCCCCCTGCCACCGGGTCACCCCTCGCCCGTATCCGCCGTCGGGAAGCTCGGCGGCGGATCGCATAGTGTGTAGGGCCCATAAGGGACACATCAGCAGCTGGAATTCATCGCCGACTTGTCGAGGTGTACGGTGGTAATGTGATGTCACGGAAACAGGTTTTTCCTTTAGACACAGAAATCTGATCACACTACTATTTAGAATGAAATAGAGAAAATTACAAACGCAAGTGGTCTTATTATATTACTTATTGAACCACCCTCCTAAATTTAGTCTATTTGTGGCTTATCACGACAAAAGAAAATCTACCAAACACATCTGCCACAGCAGCTGAGTGACGCTCAGCCCCCGGTGACAGTGGCTGGCAGTGGTAATAAAGCACTTATAGCTTCACATGCCAGTCCTCCCCATGCATGCGTTTACTGACATTGCTCGTACACTTACTGTATGCATACTGCAGTCTGAGCTGGATTAAAGGCATGGAAAGCGTACTATTTGTCTGTGTAATCACAACCTCTCCTTCCAGGCTGCGAGTGCAGCACTGACATTTCCAGAAGATACTCACACATCCTACCGTACTGAACCTAGGGGCTTTAAAAAGCTGATGCACCGCACTTTCTGTCATAGGACCTGATCCCAGCAGCACTTCATTCATTGTTAGCCATGGTCTAAACTAGTGGTTCCCAAACTTTTTTTTTAATCACGGCACCCTAGATTTTAAGAAAAAAAATTCACACCACCCCATGGCCAAAAGTTTCTTATTGAAATATTTAGAAAGAAATATAAAATTAAGTATTAATTGTGTTTATATTAGAGATGAGCGGATTCGGTTTTACTCGGTTTTACTCGGTTCTCAAAACCGAATCTTATTGGCTATCCAAAACACGTGACATCCGTGAGCCAATAAGATTCGGTTTTGAGAACCGAGTAAAACCGAGTAAAACCGAATCCGCTCATCTCTAGTTTATATGTCATCCTAGTGTTCAGTTGTGTGGTAAGGGACAAGATTTGCTTCTGTTTGTCCACATATTTTATGATTGGAAGCCACAAGCTGGCCTAAACTATAGAACATCCACACAGAACATTCATGGACGAGGAATTCAAGTATCATTTGTGTAGATAATCTGTATGTGAGTAACAGGAATTGTGCTGATTCATTGAAAGGAGAACATATCTCTCCACTACTCCAAATAAAAACTTCAGCTTTATTAAAATAGATTTTACACAACTTACTAAAAGATGTATTTTGAAGATAGTTTCCTTTAATAAGCTAGTTTAACTGCTGTCTTATTGCAGTGACACTGCACATAAGTACAAAAAAGATTCCTGCTAAGCACATTCAATTGATGGCAAACCATAACTGTGCATTTTTATAGGTAATTAAGCTTATTTGATTTGCATGGACATAGTTCTCCTTTAAGTCAGGTTACAGTGAAAATCTGCTTCTATATAGCGCGTCAGCTAAATCAGTACAGCAGGAGGGCATTTTATGCATTCTGGAAAATCTCTGAGTTTCTGAAGTTTCAGTAATGCACAAACTTTCTGCCAAGATACTAAGGAAAAAAATAGTAATTTAATTCAGAATCCACAAAAACAATATTCCTTTTTGATGTAATTGTCCGATGTGTTGAAGATGGAAAGTGTTATTGTGCAGACTCCATACTGCTCCTCCAGGGAGGCTTCATTCCTTGTACCAAGATGGCTGCCAAAGCTACTACAGCATGTACACTGTGTTACTGAGCCATGGTAGGAGACACAAGTAGCTCCCCAGAGACCTACAATTATCAATGCTTACAGTCATCCTGCACCGCTACCCAGGAAACTGCATACCCTCACTGGCTAGTGAGCTGAATGACTTCCCGCTCGATGAGGAGCAGTGTGTAACAGTGAGTACGGCTGTACCTCATCCAAATACTAATAAGCCACTACACTGGTTAAGAATCTGGGCTGTTCACAGTTTCAGGGCGTCCGCTGGTGTGTACTCTGCCACATCATCAACCTGTACTTGCATATTTTCAACATGTTGAACTGAATTGGCAGCTTTAAGCGGAGCTATCTATGACAATCATAGAGAAAGCACTCTTATTACCTAGGCCACTAACTCATTAATTATAAACAGTTAATTGATTTTACGAAAAGCATCTGCCTATAAAGCGATGAAGCGATTTGCGTAATAGACTCATCTGCAAATACAAATATATATTTATGCAGGCTAAATGGTCACCTACTCATTGTCACATATCCATTAATCTGCTATGTATACATGTATATATATCTGGATTGCCTGTAATCATGCAATACATATGGAGTCAGTGATCCCACTATGGTAATTAGCACAATGATTTCTCCAGGCAATGGGAGAATTTACAGAGCAACTAAAATAAAATAAACAATGTGTTGTAATGATACTACAGGTATTGGGATCGCGAAGCAAGTTCAATGTATTTAGACACGGCAGTGGTGGTAAAAACTGTACAGACATCTCATATTTTTGGCACATACTGTATATATTTCTAGCACCCTGATAGGATCTTGAGAATGACATCAGTATCATGACTTCCACACAGATTTAACAAAGACAGCATTTAAAGTTGAATATACAAATGGTTGTAATGTTCAACTATCATTATGTATTGCTGCATATTGCAGTGACATATTATGTTGTATTGCTGTAATTTATCATGTCGGGGCTTCTCTGCATGGCTAATGTTCTCTGCAAGGCTACGTGCACTATGATTTGACCCAGGGTGGATCCAGGGATTTTTTTGTCCCCATTGCCATGTAAAGCTAATTCCTGGGATGATTTTAATATGCGGCGATAAACTGATGTTTTTGCCATTATGTAAGTTCATTCATAGTGACGGCATGAACCAATTGAAAATTAGGTACCACAGGAGACACCAGTGATTTCTCCAAGGTTAACCTGTTGATACTGAACATTATGTGAAGAGGGACAGAGACTTTTTTCAACATTTACTGGAGATTTTCCTTATCTCTCCTTCATACAGTAAATAAGCCTATGTTGTGAGTTCCCTATGGCAAGCCAGCTCCTTTCCAACTGCACCTTTTGTGCCTGTTTATGTGATTCAAACAGGCAATGTGCCACCAAAAGAAATGGCATACACCATACCACTCATAGAAATATAAACACATATGGAGCCATAGAACACATCCGTCTCGTTGGCATAGTCACCACTGTGCAACATCCACCGCTTCTTAGGCGTGGCTTCAGAGAGATTACAAGCCGATATCTGGATTCCGAAGATCGCCTATTATTCCAAGAGTCTCCTGGACATCTTGCATAAATCCCAACTTTTTCTATTGAGGACTTGGGACAAGTGTATGTTCTTGCATAAAGAATGAGAAGAGGGTATGGTCACATATCATGACGGTTTGGTAACATCATGGGCTCTATTTATGAAGCTGTGAAAAGTGAGGAGAAGTGAGCCAGTGGAGAAGTTGTCCATGCCAACCAACTGGCATTGAAGCAACATTTATAATTTGCATACTATATAATTGTACAAAGCAGCTGATTGGTTGCCATGGGCAACTTCTCCACAGGTTCACTTCTCCACACCTTTCACTGCTTCATGAATAGACCCCCATGTGAGAACATCCAATGCTCTCAATGCGATGTCCCCCCCTGTCCATTCCTACCCCTAAATGGACCCTTTGAATGCAGCACAAGCAATGTCCAGTATGTACATCAGTCATTCACTATTGCTCCACAACATGACTCCCAATCTTCTGGCTCAGTCAGTACAAAGCTGTGCCAGTATGGGGGTGTGTGTTCTGTATACAACAGGATATTCATAACCTATTTAGTTGAAAGTATGGCTAGCAAGGGAGACATAGGTCTCGTAGGTCAGCTGGCTCTTTGTGTAGCAAAATAAATAAAATCACAGCTATTATTGTAATATCATATATTTTCATCAATATCTACAATAATATTCTCTGTGATTTACAAAGTCCTATGACATTTGTCCTTAGCGGAGACTAAGAGTTTTCAGATAGACAAAATCATGTTGTTCATTAAACTACCATGTAGCAGCTAAGATGGTAATGTCAGTAATGGATTTCAGCGCCTGTGAATTGGTATCCTAGATGTGACTATTTCGCAGTTGAGTGCATGTGTTCACGTTCCTTTCACAAAGCTAAAAATACAGGTTTCCATAGTGAGCAGATATTTGCTTCCCTTATTATTAGTGCATATTTTTATAGCAGCAACAACTCTGCTCTAAGCGCGGAATGGAAATAAACTCTTCAACACAGAATACAGGACAGACCATGATGATATGTCTTCAGCAAGGTCCTCAAGTCCAACAAGTGCGGTGAGTAATGAAATACAGTAAGTGAGAAATTAAATAAGCACTGCCTACACAAAGTGCATACACTTACACGGGTAACTTTATTTACACATGCAAATTGGCTTTAATTGTGTATCCCTTATTGTCTCTTGGTCTTTAGTTTATATTTTTTAGTCTTGACTTTTAAAAATAATTGTGCTGGATTCTTGCTGATAAAACAGGCTTAACGCAGTTGATGAGAGATACAGAACTCTAATATCTGTTGAGAGACAATAATTGCTAAAAAGATCACGTTTCATAGGCAAACAACAGTTTTGTCTATTTTACAGTAGTAACAACTTTACAATAATGTTGTCGCTGTCTGTGGGAATAGATGATGACAGTGACTTGGGAGCTGGAGTCGCAGCTAGTTCTGTCATGGCAATTATGTTGGCTTTAAACTTTATCAAGCTTGTGCCTGAATATACAGTATACAGACACCCCAAAACTGGATTGAAGCATTAATTGCCATGACAGACAACATGATACTGTATTTCACAAGCCTTAGAGAATGCAGATGGACACTCTAATGCAGGGGTGGGGAACCTTTTTTCTACCAAGGGCCATTTAGATATTTAGAAAATTCTTCAGGGGCCACACAAAAATGATCAACTTAAAAATTAGCCTGCCCCAAGTAGTTATGCCCCAAGTCAGTAGTTATGCCCCCGGTCAGTTGTTATGCCCCAGTAGATATACTCCCAGTCAGTTGTTATGTCTCGGTAGATATACACTTAGTCACTTGTTATGCCCCATTACATATGCCCCCAGTCAGTTGTTATGCCTCATTAGATATGCCCCCAGTCAGCTGTTATGCCGCATTAGATATGCCCCCTAGTAGCGCTGCTTACACATACACATTAAAAGAAAAAGTAGAAAAACACAATACTCACCAGCCCCACTCCTACTTCCAGACCGCTGATCTCCGCCTGGCCTCCCGCTCCTCGGAACTGTGAGAGAGACATCATGACATCACTCCCATAGCGCCGTAACAGCTGCACATGTACACTGCCTGAGCCGGAAACGGGAGTTCAGGAATGAGCTCCTGTCCTTGTCTGCTGCTGAGGAGAAGGAGTCGGGCGCCCGCTGGTAACAAAATCTCAGCGGGAGCCCGGTATCTCCCTCGTTTAGGTGAGCCTGGCCGGGCCGAATCAAGTGATTTTGCCGGCCTTATACGGCCCGCGGGCCTGAGGTTCCCCACCCCTGCTCTAATGACATATTTATCACAATCGGCATTTTTAATGCTGATGTGATAAATATTTTTCTCCCCAATTCGCAATATGAAATGTAATATTTTCAAACAAATATATTACAATCCTGTTGTCAAGAAATGGGCTCTGATAAGAGTCTGTCCTGGCGAAGAGCTAGAAGCAGTGTGATAGAGTAACGGTATGCGGTCAGCATACCGCTCATCGGGATCCCAGCTGTCTCAATACAGACGCTGGGATCCTGACTGGGGCACCATACCGCTGCCAGTATAATGGCGAGGTAGTTTATTCCTCCTCTATGGGTGTCCACGACACCTATAGAGGCTTGCCACCGAGCCCACAAGGGGCTTCGTTGCGCTGACCCCCCTGCCGGCATTCCACAGCTTGGGATTTCGATCCCAAGTTCAGTTTCCCAGTAGCCAATCTGCATGCGTCTATTATGGGGGAGCCTACTATTTATCATTAGGCTCCCTATTGTGGTGATAAGAATGACCACTTTCTGATGGAATTTGTAAAAACAACAATATATACTGTACTAAAGAGCGAGTCTATGACACCCTGGCAATACCGGCTTAGATTAATAAAGGCCCATACACACTAGAAGATTTTTTTATCATCGATTTGAGTGATAATGATGATTTTGAATGATCTATTGTTCAAATCATCTGGTGCGTACACAGCAAATGATGAACGATGCACACAGGATATGGTCATTAGGTCGACACCACTTAGGTCGACAGTCATTAGGTCAACCACTATTGCTTGACATGCATTAGGTGGACAGGGTCACTAGGTTAACAGGGTCATTAGGTCGACATGTACTAGGTCGACAGTTCAAAAGGTCGACATGAGTTTTTCAAATTTTTTGGGACTTTTTCATACTTTACGATCCACGTGGACTACGATTGGGAATAGTAACCTGTGCCGAGTGCAATGGTAACGGAGCGAGGCACCTTGCCCGAAGCATGGTGAGTGAAGCGAGCCATGGGAGGGGACACGGTGCACTAATTGGGGTTCCCGGTCACTGTACGAAGAAAACGACACAACCCCCCCCCCCAGAAAACCCTCATGTCGACCTTTTGACCTGTCGACCTAATGACCATGTCGACCTAGTGACCCTGTCGACCTAATACATGTCAACCAATAGTGGTCGACCTAATGACTGTCAACCTAAGTTGTGTCGACCCAACGACCCATACCCGATGCACCCACCCACGCTTGTTTGAAGCAGGTCATCAGTCTACCATGCATGCAGCTCAATCCCTTCAATCCCAGCAGAGCAAATCGTATGTTGTTCAGATCGTTTGTAAATTTGCTCAGTGTATACACTCATTATTGTTAGTTCACGGGAAATCGCTCATCTTTTAAATTGTTCATCTTTCACATATATCCAGTCTTCTAGTGTGTATGGCCTTTTAGAGTTAACTTTCCACTTTGCTGGCCCAGTCTCTGCAGCGGTGCACATGCCTGGTTACTGGAATACAGTGCTACTTAAAGGCCAGATTGACCTGTTATTTCTACTTTAGCAATTAATAAAACTAAATAATGCTAAACAAACGTCACCGAAAACAGATGTGATTCATTTTAAAAATGAAAAATGTTGTTATTGCATTTTAATAGAAAATGCTGTAGTATTGATTCCACACTACTATGAAATCAGAACATTTTGCGATTGGCGCAGTTTTCGATGTCATTTCTTCCTAATGGCATGACTCCCAGCGGTGGCAGTGTTATCATTTCACCTATCAACAGAAGATTTACAACCGAAGTTACTAATTGTAAATGTCATTTCCTTTTTAATATAAGTTAGTGTTCCAGTCCTCATCATTATCTGACTTTTCTATTAATCATACAACATCTGTTCTCATATAAAGAAGACATTAGCAAGTGTCACCCTATTGTTTTATTGCTGGGGAAAGGTTGATACGATATTATTCCTGCACTCTGTGGCATACCTGTGAATATTTTTTTTTTATCCTCATGTAATAAAACAAGGAGCACATCCCTTTGGTCATACAAGGGTGAAAACTGAGTTACGGCGGATAAAATGAACATCAGAGAAGATGTTATTAAATTGTATTGTCGCCCAGTGAAATTTCTGAGCTTGTCAGTTATCTTGCTGGCAGAAGACAAAGAAGTTTAGATTTTGCAAATGACATTGAAGGAGTGGGGAAGAGCAGGATGAGTAGAGCGACTGAAGCTCCCTTGGCCTTAGAGAAAGTGGTATTACCATTTATTGGAATAAAATGCTGAGCCAGAACTCCGCAGAATTTTCATATAAAAATAATGACCTGTAAGACAGTCGGATTTATATTTAGAGTGGTTTTATATCCATGCCAAGGTATGCTGGATAAACCGGTTTTCCAGATGTCTGGGATTGGACTTTAAAGGACAATAATAATATAAAATAATAAAATCAAAACACGCACGCACGCACACACACACACACACACACACACACACACACACACACACACACACACACTCGTACATTCTAATCTAGTTATCAGCGTTGAGCATATATTTTTTTCCTAACAGGTGTGTATTGTGTCTTGTGATACTGTACGTTCTTTAAGAGATCTAAGGGCTGAGTTGGATGCTGCAGTGTCTGTGTATGCATCATAGCTGCTGAGACATCCTGAAGGATGGAGAAGGGAGGTCAGCACAACAGGGGGTGGTTTGGGGGGCATGACACTGCACAGGGGGTGTGTGGTTTGGGAGTGTGGTGCGGCATATGAGGTGGTACGGATGGTGTGGCGGCATGTTTGCATCAGCATGACCATGCCGCCATTACACAAAGCCAAAATTACTGACATTGTACAGCGGGGACGGGGCTACATTGATGCGACTCGACTCTGCATGAATTGCATCATCTGCTGTCTGCACCGCCCAGTTCCATCATTAAATGAGTGGCTGGGGGTAGGAGGAGCCGGATCTTCAAGACTTGCCACTTAAAGAAATGCCATGCGCCCATATACACATGTGGACCCATGAAATACATCCGCCTCATGGGATAGTCACCATAGGGCCACATCAACCGCTTGGCTTCAGAGAGATTCCCAGCCAATCTTTGGATTCAGCAGATCACTTATTATTCTGAGAGTCTCCTGGACATTTTGCATAGCTCCCAAATTTTACTGTTGAGGAATTGGGACAAGTGTGTGTTACAGCATAAAGCAGGACAAGGGGGTATGGTCACATATCATAGGGGCATGGTAACATCATGAGAGAGCAACCAATGCTTTCAGTGTGATGGACCTCCCCCATCTCATTCCTTCCCCTAAACAGACCAGCTATGTTCAGCAAGTGTGTCTCTCATTCATTGTTGCTCTACAACATACCACCCAACCTTCTGGCCAATCAGTACAAAGCTGTCCCAATGTGGCTACATTGACACAACTCAACATGAATTGCATCATCTGCCATCCACACTGCCCACTTCCATCATTAAATGGGCAGCTGGGGGCAGGTTGCGCCGGCTCTAGGAGACTTACCAACTCTTCTGGGTAGCCGGAAACACCACACGATTTCTGGAAGCCTCCCGGCTTTTCCAGGAGGGTAGGAAAGTACAGGTGAAACTCAGAAATGTAGAATATCATGCAAAGTTCACTTATTTCAGTAATTCAACTTAAAAGATTAAACTAATATATAGACTCATTACATGCAAAGGGAGATATTTCAAGCCTTTATTTGTTATCATTTTGATGATTGTGCCTTACAGCTTAAGAAAACCCCAAATCCCAAATCTCAGAAAATTATAATATTACATAAAATCAATAAAAAAAAGGATTTTAAATACAGAAATGTCAGCCCTCTGAATAGTATATTAATGCATATGTACTCAGTAATTGGTTTGCGGGTCTAGGCCCCTTTTGCATGAACTACTACCTCAATGCGGCATGGCATGGATTCTATCAGCCTGTGGCACTGTTGAGGTGTTATGGAAGACCAGGATGCTTCAATAGTGGCCTCCAGCTCTTCTGAATTGTTCAGTCTCATGTCTCTCATCTTTCTCTTGGCAATGCCCCATAGATTCTTTTTGGGGTTCAGGTCAGGCGAGTTTGCTGGCCAATCCAGCACTGTAATCCCACGGTCATTGAACCAGGTTTTGGTACTTTTGGTAGTGTGGGCAGGTGCCAAGTCCTGCTAGAAAATGAAGTATGGATCTCCAATGTCATATTCCTCTTGTCAAGCTGCTCCTGAACAACAAACAGATTTTATGTAATATTCTAATTTTCTGAGATTTTGGATTTGGGGTTTTCTTAAGATGCAAGCCACAATCATCAAAATTATAAGAAATAAAGGCTTGAAATATCTCACTTTGCATGTAATGAGTCTATATAAGATATTAGTTTCACCTTTTAAGTTGAATTACTGTAATAAATGAACTTTTGCACGATATTCTAATTTTCTGAGTTTCACCTGTATGGTGTGCGTCTTTTGCTGGTATTACTTCTGAGCAGGGCCGGATTAACAATGGGGCGGATGGAGCTGCAGCTCCAGGCCCCCCATCAAAATAGGCCCAAAGCATCGACTGTGTGTGCTGCTGCTGTAGACAGGAAAACATTTTTTCCTGCTACAGCAGCCTTCCACAGGGTGTCCGAGGCCCCGCCCCCCCGGCCGCGACCCCCCTTCACCTTCTCCTGCGGCACTGGACTGGCGGCATAAATGCCTGTTCATAACGGCGGCGGCGCAATGAAGGGCTCACTTCTCTAGCCCTGGCCTCCCTGCAGTGCACCGCTAACACAGAGACAGTGATGTCAGCACGTGTGACATCAGAGAAGCGCCGCCCCGGCACCGCCGCACACTCTACACTGGAGCAATCCCTAGCCTACACTTTGAAGCAACAGCACAGTGTCGGGATCTACAGTAAGCAGGCTGCTCCGTGGAGGTGGCCTGATCCTCATGAGGTGAGGTGTGAGGTGCTGGATGGCTGCTACACTGTTGGTAGTGTTACTATGACACTGGCTTTGCTATATGGATATATAAGTATATATATATATATATATATATATATATATAATATACACAATATATTTACATGTGTGTTTATATATATATATATACACACACAAAGGTGACGTTCTTCTAGAGAGGGGTACAGATCCATCCACTCTCAATATGCAAAGAACAGGCGGCACTCCAGAGTCTTAATGAAACATCAATATATTGTGCAAAAAAAATCAAATCAGTGGCATTTTTGCGCCAACGTTTCAGCGCCACGCAGGGCGCTTTTCTCAAGGCTAAATGCAAGTGACACTTGAGAAAAGCGCCCTGCGTGGCGCTGAAACGTTGGCGCAAAAATGCCACTGATTTGATTTTTTTGCACAATATATTGATCTTTCATTAAGACCCTGGAGTGCCGCCTGTTCTTTGCATATTGAGAGTGGATGGATCTGTACCCCTCTCTAGAAGAACGTCACCTTTGTATATTGGATAGTAGGAAGGCACCGGGGCAGTTGTTTATTAGAGGGAGTGCCGACTTTACCAGTTTTGTATATATATATATATATATTAGGGAAGAAGTCCAGCACTCCAGCTACTAATGGTAATTATGTACAGTTGCCTTCTGCAACAGGGATTTGTGGAATCTACCGTATCTATCTATCTATCTATCTATCTACATAATATTATATACATTGAGTTTTCCCGTTGGAGCCATACTGACATGAAGTAAAGGGATGTTCAGAATTTTTCCTATAATTTAGCTAGTCCTTCAAAACGTTGGATCAGTGCTTATGATATGGTCCTTACTGGTCCTTGCATGCGCACCAGTGTTGCTGGGTAACTGGTAGCTGCATTAGAAGTTGTTTGCGTTCTGCGGACATCCAGTTTTGTGTACCAGTGTGAGACGCACAGTTCGGGCACATCAGTACCACATGGCGTTCACGTAGTAACCTGAGGTTACCGGCAGAGCGCTACAACTCTGCCGGACCAATTACATAACTTTTACCCCTTTCACATCGCACAAATAACCCGGTATCGACACGGCATATTGCCATGTCGAAACGGGTCAGTGTGCGATGTGAAAGGTCCTTTGGTGAATTAGCGGGTCGCCTGACCAGCTAATTCAACCCGGTAAAAAAGAAGGGTTATTACCGGGTTGAATACCGGGTCAGGTGCAGTGTGAATGGGAGCCGTTCCGATGCGACACGGCTCCCATTCACAGCATAAGGAGAGGCGGCGCAGGAGATGAGCTCATCTCCCGGCGCCACCTCCACCCCCGTCCCTGCTGCGCCCCCCGCTGCTATGGCAACCGACCCGGTATATTGCCGGGTCGGAATGCCAGCAAAGGAGCGCAAATGCCGGATCCCATCCGGTAAGGACACGTTTCTCTTACCGGGTGGGATCCGGCATTTGCGATCTGAAAGCAGCATTAAGTGTTCAACGGTGTAATGGTAATAAATATGTTTTTTGTTGCGCTTGGAACTTTGGGACCTTATGTTAAATTGGGCCTAATTCAGACCTGACCGCTGTTGTGCAAATTCGCAAGGCGTCTGAGTAGCGATTGACAGTACATGTGTATGGATCGTAATGCGCAGGTGCGAGACCAAACTGCGAAAGAAATCAGCGTCTTTTTTGATCGCTAGGTGAACGCTGGTTGATTGACAGGAAGCGGGCGTTTGGGGGTGGTAACTGCCCATTTTCTGGGAATGTCAGGAAAAACTCAGGCGTTCCTAAGCGTTTTCAGTGAGGGTGTGTGACGTCAGCTCCGGCCCCGATCAGCCTCTTCAATTCGCACTGTAGCAGTAGGTCCTGGACTACGCACAGACTGGAGAAATCATTCGATGGTGAGTGAGTTGTGACTGGATATGCAGCTGGCCGGCATTTGCAAAGCTTTTCGCATGGTGTACTCAGACTTGCACGGGGGGGTATTCACTCTCGCTGGGCGGCGACTCTCCGATCGCAAACCTCTGTAAATTCGCAGAGGAGCGATCAAGTCTGAATTAGGCCCATTATTGCTACAGTATAGGAAGTGATATAAATTCCGGGGAGAACATGCGTTCCAAGTTGGACCATATGTAGTTTGGAGCCTTTTTGCACATGGTTTTGGTGGTAGAAATAGAAAGGCCTGTGAGACAGTGATGTAATCTCTGCCTCATCTGCTGAACTTGTGCTTTGATGCTGTCCCATTTGCAAATGTTCTGAGGAACCAAAATGCAGATTCTGACTTTTTGGTATGAGTTTTGGTCAATAAACATTTGATAAAGTCCAGTGATCCCCATTTCCTCCATGCAATGGAATAAGGTGGAAATCACTAAACGCTGGTACAGCGCATGTCTTACACTGTACACACAAAGGCGCTGTTGTAGTTGTGATGCATGGCATCAGAAATGTCTTGAAAAGTGCTGAGTGAGTAGTGATTGGGAGGTTCCTATTAGTGCACACAAAAATGGTCTGTCTTACGTGGGTGTTATGAGAGTGTCACTGGCGCCACGTGACGCTAAAGTGTTTTCCTGCACAGACTCTTCATCATTCACATAGGAGGCAATACTCAGATGGACAATCTGCAACTGCCATAGGGCTTGTGGAGGTTTCCATGATGTGACAGATGGTGGCTGCTACAGCTGGGCATACACGTTACGATTACTTGTCCCATCAGCCCTACATTGGCAGATCGCCCAGATAATTGTAGCATGTATGCGACTGACCGATCCGAAAATATTGATCAGTCGGGCATGCCAGATTAATCAAAACAAAAATTGAGTCAAAGGCTTCCTTCGGCGCATAGGAAAAAATGAGGAATGATTAAAACTTTCCTCAATTGTATAGTGTAATGTTATGTTAGGCGTACCCCCACTCACGCTGAAATGAGGTGGGTTAATCTCATCAAGGTATCTTTAGTTTTCTAATGTCAAAAAAGATCTTGGATGGCGTACCCCAACTCACACGATAATGGGAATCTGGACTCCTATCAAGGTTTCTTTGAGGTGTCTTCTAACGATAATTTATGCAGATGTGTCCTCCATATATGATGACATCATTTACATGCGGAAAACGACAAGAAAATATCCAATGTGTAGAATTTTCTATACCATACATTACATATAAAATATGCAATTTTATGCTGTTATTAGGATATTCGTATATACCACCAATGCGTGATTCCTTCACCAGATTGTAAATAAGGTAAGCGTACCCCTCACTCACACAGAGATTTGATGTATAACTCGTATAATGGTATCTTTGTGTAAAAAAAGGTATGTATCTCATGGGCGTACCCCAACTCACACGTAAAGAAGTGGATGGAATCCCATCAAGGTATCTTTATCTGGTCTTTAAACCACACCCTCACTCACACAGAGATTTGATGTATGACTTCTAAGATGATATCTTTTTGTGCAGAAAAAAAGGTATATATATCTCGTGGGCGTACCCCAACTCACACGTAAAGAAGCAGATTGAATCCCATCAAAGGTATCTTTATCTGGTCCTTATATCAACACTTTATGCAAGAAGATCCTCTGTATCAATCTTTAGGAGTGTCTGAACAGGGATCTGTCATGCCAGATTGTACAGCATGTCCGCCCAATACGATAAGTGTCAAGTTGGCCGCATCGGACAATGTATGCCCTACCGTGGCCAACCCATGGACATTTCCCTTGTTATTTCACATGGGAAGGAACGGGGGAATGTTTCCTCCCCACGGGTGGAGCGCCAATATCGTGGCCAATACACTGTGAGAGATCTCACCGTGCATGGTGCTGCTATCTGCAATGTCTGCAGCTGCCAGATAAAATACTTGTCGGTCTGATAGGCATTTATCAGTACATGTATGCCCAGCATTAGGACTGTGTGTATAGATGGTGAAAGTTGGCATGTCAGTCGTTGCACATTTGGACGCACAATTAGACACAAGGGAAGGGCTCTGTAACGGCATACTGTATGTATAAAGCCGCAGATGTGCGACTGCCAAAATACGCAGCCGTGACTACTGAATACACTTCCATGTGTGCGCTCCTGTTTGTTGTACCATGGAGATAGATTTTCTGAGTAAGTTTTTGTTTGTTTCAGTAATTGATTTGTTGGAGATGATTGGGCATTTAAGTGCTGAGAGTTTTCTATTTTTCAAACACATGCATACATATTGTACACACACACACACACACACACACACACACACACACACACACACACACACACACACACACAAAATATATATACATCACACTCCCACATCAGTGGCCACACACCCACTGGTCACACCCCCTGCAGTGGCACATAATAGGCCCTTCAGAAATTTCAGCTCCAGGCCCATGAGGACCTTAATCTGGCACTGCTTCTGAGACTATATTAAAATGCTGCTACAAGCCCTTCCATGATGTACAAGCATGCATCTCAATGTGCAAGACTGTGATACCCACTTTGAGCGTCTTTTGATGCTCAGGTACAATACCACTTGGTGCATCTTTAGACTCAACCATGGTTCGCATGATTGAAACTTACACTACACTAGCACCAAGCTAGGATCAGACTGTCCATCAGAGTAGGGCCTCCAATGTTAATAACTATGCTTCAGAGTTGGCAACCACTATTTACGACTTGCTTGAGACATCCTCATACCACGTCCATAAGATGGACCATGTCTGTGAGTCTGCGTAGCCACCTTCTAGTCACAACCCAGGAATGCCCAATACATTTTCAGGACATTTCTGAGACTAAGAGACTCAGCCACGACTGTAACTCTTTGGGAAGACTCTGGACATATGCGCATTGCTACTTAGATGCATGTGCTTAGATGCATCGCTTAACTGTGTCCAGTGTCCACACTGCATGCGACTCTTGTTCTTTCAATTACTGTCAATCACTCTTCCTTGCCAGCAAGGTAAAGAAACACAAATATATGGTATGGCAAAACGCAGAAGTCCAATGTGAATATTCAGATATTTCTTCAAATTCCAATTGGACAATCCTTTAAAGACAATATGTCATCAAGGGGTAAAAACTAACATTGTTTATAAAGTCACAGAAGTTTAATGGAAAAAAACAACAACATTTCTGCCACCAATCACTCTGTTCCCTGGAAGAATGTTCTTCTTGACTTAATAATGATTGAGGGCGGGATGTATTGGCGCCCGAAATTGCCAGTGGTGCGGGATGATGGCCTGTCACAGACATTTTTTTTTAAAGGGGCAATCACTTACAAGACATATGTAAGTGATTGGCCTTTTAAAAAAAATGTCCGAAATAGGCTGGCATACCGCACCTCTGGCGATCTCAGACGCCATTACATCCTGCCGAGTGTGTCTGACTAGGATCAGTGTGCATATTACATATTGATGGTGTCAGAACAAATACATTTTGTCCATCCTCCAAATAAGAGAATTACAATCTTTTTAACTGTCAAAAATAGGATTATCTCATTTTTAAAAAAAAAGTAAATTTAAAAAACCTAAAAACACCATTCTGATACTCTATGTGTGTCATTTTATACCTGTTCATGCCATTACATTGGAAGTGAACAATGTTTCAGCGTGAGTGGTGATTGCTCCCTTCCTGCTCTTACTGTACAGTATATCCCCTGCACTTGCTTCTTTCCTCTCTGATTTTGCCTGATACTGCTCTCTCTCAGCTTTCTCATCTCCACTTATTTATTGGCAGTACACTGATTCGGGAAACAGCCCAGCTAAACAATGCTATAAACAATAAATTGTTTTGAAAAGAGCTAAATGTTTCTTTTTGTGCAGTCTGTTTTACAAAAGAAAGACAAGAGATTTTATATGTTCTACTAATCTCTAAATGTGTCAAACTCCGGCCTTGTTCAGACTCCCCTACCCTTCCAATGTCTTTATTGGCTTTCTGGAAAACCTGCTGCGTTTCATAATTACATATTTTGGCTTTCTTAGCATTGCTGTTCACACATCATAATAAAAATCATTAAAACATTTCCAGGCAACGCAGTTATTGCACAAAAGCCTTTTCTACGGAATGGAAATATATTAGATGCTTTAGTTGTTGCTTAGAGAAGTTGCATGTGAGACCCGTTTACAATCTTAGTGATTTATAAGAAGATGGCGCTATGGAACATTGGAAGTAATTCAGAATTGATCGCGGCAGCAAATATTTTTAGCAATTGGGCAAAACCATGGACACTGCAGTGGGGGGGGGGGGGGGCAGATATAATATGTGCAGAGAATAATCATGATAAAGCTTACCTGCATACTCACATACAAACTCACACTTACACATACAGTACTTACCTACATCCCCTGTTGCCCTTCAGTCCTCTTCTCCAGTAGAAATACATACTCACCTAGTGCAGTGTAGTACTCTTTGTTCCAGTAGACATCCCAGGGGTTGAAAAAAAAACAATTACCCAAACACAAGCAGACATAGGGAATCTATGTGTACACACATAGATTCCCTTTCCCGAATGGCAGCCTCCATGTGACACTATGTGAGCACCACATAGTGCCGAACTCCTGATTGGTTATGCTCTGCAGTGCTGCCAATCACTGGTTCTCATAGACTTCTGTGGGGCTTTTTCCCAATAGAGGTCTTTTGCGGGAATCGCGGCTATGTGGTTAACCGCAAGGTCAATTCAGTTCCACCACAAGTTTGACCTCAATTGACCTTGCAGTTTATGGTAACAATATGGTTAAAAAAAGAGGCAGACTAGAAGTGGTATGTATCTGCTGTCAAATTGCATGTTTCTGTGTTTATATTGGATGTAGTATTGTTATGTTACCGTATCAGTGAAAGAGAGCAATACGTATCACGCATGATTACACTGAGGCTTCATATGATTCTAATGGTAAAATAATGTCAGTCTAAATCATTTCCTATTTATCAATTTCTTCCTGGGTAGGATGATAAGTGAATTGTCTATAATCTTCTGTGATAACTTCAACCACATAAGCACTGTAACAGTCGTGATTTATGGCCTATTTATTACATTATCAAATTTAATAAATAGACCACACGTTCAAGCATTGGATTTATTTAGATAAATAAACCATTATACTTGTCTATTTTGCAATTAACCTATAACCTACACTAAGCTTCTATTCTGTCTCATTACTGGACTGTTAAACATAGTCTTCCATCTATGTTTATCTAGAGGTCAATGGGGGTAATTCCAAGTTGATCGCAGCAGGATGTTTGATAGCAATTGGGCAAAACCATGTGCACTGCAGGGGAGGCAGATATAACATGTGCAGAGAGAGTTAGATTTGGGTGGGGTGTGTTCAGTCTGCAATCTAATTTGCAGTGTAAAAATAAAGCAGCCAGTATTTACCCTGCACAGAAATAAAATAACCCACCCACATCTAACTCTCTCTGCACATGTTATATCTGCCTCCCCTGCAGTGCACATGGTTTTGCCCAATTGCTATCAAAAATCCTGCTGCGATCAACTTGGAATTACCCCCAATGTTGGTTAGTAAGCGATTGGCCTCATCATACAGTACTATGATGGAAGGAAATCATCACAAGCACAAAACAGAGCAGAGAACCTGGGATTGTAAAATTTGACAGATACAGTACTAGGCTTAGTGCTGTCCAGTGAAACTCTTAAGAGTCCTGCAGTATTTATTATTGTTATTATTATATTTTCTTTATTTATATTGCACCACCAGGTTTCCACAGCACCTTACAGAGGGGGTGATTCAGAATTGATCGTAGCTGTGCTAAATTTAGCACAGATACGATCAGGCACTCAGACATGCGGGGGACGCCCAGCACAGCGGCAATGCTTTTGTACTTCAGGAGTAGCTCTGGGCCAGCGCAGCTCCTGCGCGCTGTCCGGGTGCTACTCGTCGCTACCTGGGTTGCAGCGGCTGCGTGTGACATCACGCAGCCGCCGCAGCCAGCCCCCGGCACGGCACGGCCATGCCTGCGTTGGTCGGACCGCGCCCCTTAAACGGCAGCTTAATGCCACTGTCCCGCCCCCTCCCACCCAGCGACTGCCTCTGCCTGTCAATCAGGCAGAGGCGATCGCTAGCTAAAGTCAGCCGTCAGCTGTCTGGCATGCGATGGTGCACTGCGGCGCATGTGCAATTCAGGCCTTTTCGCTGCTGTGCGAACACGCACAGCACCGATCAGGTCTGAATAAGCCCCAGAGTACGTAAGCATAAACTGTGCAAACAAAATGAGGAATAACATGCAAAAGACAGTACAAAGCATTGAAGAGCATGGGATAGAAGTTATATAGACATTATTTCACATGCAGTCACAGTACTCACCCAGGTAGCACTGCCTGTTGAGTCTAAAGGCTTAATACCAATGTAGGTGAGGGAGGAGCACAAAAGGGAAACTTACAGTCTAGAGGGGAGGGACAGACAAACAGAGGTGACACAGTGGGGAGAGACAGCGAGCGAAGAGCATGGAGAGGTGAGCTAGGAAAAGAGCTGGAGGACCTTAGTAAAGAAATGGGTTTTGACAGCTCATTTGAAGTTTTGAATACAAGTAGAGAGTCTACCTAGGGAGAGAATTCCAGAAATGGGGAACACCATGCAGGGGCATTTAAAGAGAGGAGGGGGCCCGTGTGCAGGAGGGGGCCTGTGTACAGACTCCGGGTGGGCCCCCTCCCCTCCACTGCTCAATAGGCTCTGGCATTGTGCTGGAGTCCACTGCGCTTCCCATGGTCCAGAGACTAATTACCAAATGCGTATGCACGGTGGCCATTTTTACGTGATTTTTGCATCGGCTGCTGTGGCTGCAGCGCCCGTCATGGGACTCCAGAAAAGTAAGTATTAAAACAGCATGGGTGCAATGTGTGCAGTGTGGGGCCCCCTGGACACCGGGGCCCCTGTGCACCGCACACATTGCACCCATGATAGAAACACCAATGACAACATGGTTGAAATCTTGGAGTTGGGAGTGGGAGGAGATAATCAGCTGGGAGGAGAGATGGAGGTCATTGGGAGTGAAGAGGAGGATGAGGTCTTATAGAGGGGAGTGGATTGGGCGAGGGCTTTATAGGTGAGTGTGAGGAGTTTAATATAGATTCTGAAGGGGAAGGGGAGGCAGTTAAGGGCCTGCCGAAGGGGGTAGTCAGAAGCAGTTCCATTGGAGAGGAGTATTAAGGACAGATTGGAGTGGACAGAGGCCAGATAAGAGGAGGTTTCAGTATTCTGACCTATGTATCAAATAGGCCGGAACAGACTAATGTTCTATATGTAAAAACTTTTTTGGCCCTATGTAACAAAACAAATTGAGTAATGCTCAACTCCTCCGTGATACGTGCCGACAAGAGTAAGTAGAGACTCACTGCTTTGCCAGCGGCTTGCAGTCCCTTCTCTGCATGCTTAACCCGCCATTGTTAGGTCACACATGCATGCTGCATTGGAAGCCAAGTCTCAGGATATAAAAATACAGAAAATGTAAAAAATAAATAAATATAGAAAATAGTTCCCATAAATAGAGTGGTCTAGTAGCCTAAGCGACAACAACATTGGAAGGTGGGGAGGTAACAAAAATAATTACTACTCTAGGCATAAAACTGTAATATGAAAGCATGATTATGACTGCTTTTTATGTGAGTGATCATGATGGAGACCTATGATGTGACGTGGGTTTTAAATGGGGACATGGGTGAACTGTATATTATGGACATTGGGTACTTGGGGGGCCATTCAGAGTTGATCGCTAGCTGCATTCGTTCGCTGTGCAGCGATGAGGCAAAAAATTGGCACTTCTGCGCATGCGTATGTGGCTCAATGCGCACGCACGTCGTACTTATACAGCGCCCGATGTAGTTTCACACAGGGTCTAGCAAAGTTTTTTAGTCGCACTTCTGACCGCAGAGTGATTGACATGAAGTGGGCGTATCTGGGTGGCAACTGACCGTTTTCAGGGAGTGTTCGAAAAAAACGCAAACGTGCCAGGAAAAACGCAGGCATGGCTGGGCGAACGCAGGGCGTGTTTGTGACGTCAAAACAGGAACTGAATAGTCTGAAGTGATTGCAAGCGCTGAGTAGATATTGAGCTAAAACTGCACAAAAAAAACTTTGTAGCCTCTCTGCGATCATTTCGTTTGCACTTCTGCTAAGCTAAAATACACTCCCAGTGGGAGGCGGCATAGCGTTTGCACGGCTGCTAATAACTGCTAGCGAGCGAACAACTCGGAATGACCCCCTTGGTACGCAGGCACAGTGCAGGAAATTGCACATTTGGCAAATAAAACAGAGGTACTGCTAACTGTACATGAATCCCTAATTGCAGTAAGTTGGGTTTTCTTCTTAAATCCATTCCTCTTTGCACTTATGTAATTTATTGGCTATAGGACGTTTACAGAAAAGCAGACACATTTTTCTTGACAGTTTGGCACGCTCAATTAAATTATAGCAGCTGTTCCATTTTCCTATAATATAAAACTTCAGGAACAACTTCTCACTGTCTGAAATGTGCTTCTCTGTTAAATTTCACTGCCTCTCTGAGAACATGCAAAAGTTTATAATATATCCTTTATTCCCTGTCTCCCCTCCAATCTGTCTAGAAGAATGTGCTTTCGTTTTTTGCTTGATACATTTCATAAAGAACTTGTTTATGGTGTCTATTCATTACAGGGGATGAATACATGTCTAGCAGCTAAAATTGGGTTGCCTAGAAACATGCCGAATATTAATTAACAGTTCTTGCATGCCAAGCCAGGGGAAAAAATGAATTTGTAGGTAGCAATTTGGTTCCAGCTGTGGGTTGATAATAAAATAGGAATTGTTTGTACAAATGAGAAAGTTGTATAAGAAGAAAGATTAGCTTAACGAAAGACATTTTGTAAATAGTTTTGGCCTAGAATCAGTTAAACCAAGTTTTGTCAACACAGAAGTATTTTACAAGCTTTACATTGAAAAATTGATTTCAGTGTAGTGGGGTCACTAGGTTTGTAGTCATCCAGTGCGGAAAAGGGAACTGGGGTGTGGCTTCATGTCCATATTGGGTGATATGCTATGCCCCCTGGTGTATGTTGGTTTGGAAATGTGACCGCACGTCACCCCCCCATTCCCATCGCACTGGGCAGCCCCCAGCCTCTCCCTGCATAGGGGCCGATTCTTACACGGATGCAGCCGTGTGTCCACACGCAGCGGCCACGTCCATCTGGTCTGCACACGCGTGCTGGCTGCAGTGCACGTGTTTGACCTTACACATTGGATCAGCAAGTGAGGAGATGGGAGCATCCCGGAACTATGTGGCCGCAGTCTGATTGACAGCAGTGGCCATTCGCAGGACAGAGATGTGGCGATGGGGAGGTGGAACATTACGAACGGGACGGGGCCATTTTGGGGCGTCTGCGTGACATCATACGCAGCCGCTTCAATTAAAAAGATGGCGGCCGGCCGCCTGACAGAGCAGCCAGGCTGCACTGCCAGGGGTCAACCTTAGTTCTGATGCATCTGCAATATAATTGCGGACGCACCAGGAGGTGGCATCAAACATACTGGGCAGCCTTGTTCTGTGCTGGGCTGCCCCCGGTATGTGAGGAGATGGATGCAGATCTGGCTACATATGCAGCGATCTACGTTCATCTCTGGATCAGTCCCATAGTGTGGATGGCGCAGTCCCATAGTGTGATGGCGCACGAGTCATCCATCACTGCTGCTCAATTACACCATCCAATGGGGTGACCACAAAATAACTGAGCAGCTCTGCCATATTAGTGCAACTCCCTTGGATGGTGTCACCCGGTGCGGTCCACACACCCCTTGTGATGCCCCTGTTTCAGTGTAAACTTTTCTCTTAATGTAGATGCTGTTAACAGGGTAGCAGATCTCTGCAGTGGGTATCAGTGTAAAGGACAAAGCTGTGCAATGTTAAAGTCTCTGATACACATGAGATTTGGAGGCTGCCTATTTGGGTGTGAGTCATCTTTGGGCATCTAATCTGTGTGGAACTTAGATGTTCTCCTGTGCTTGCATTGGTTTCCCTGGCTTCCACTCCCAGTCCAAATGTATGCTGACATGCTGCCTGCCTGTCTCTGTTCACCGGGTTGACATGCAAAATATTGATAGCAGAAAGTCGACACTGATGATGTTGACATGGTTAAAATGTTGACTTAATTAATGTCGACACCTGCAAAATGTCAATGTCATAATGTCGTCATTTACAGGTGCCTTATGGTTAGGGTTAGCATTAGAGTTGAAGTTATGGACAGAATGAGAAGAAAACAGTAGGCCGACTTTCTAACAATGTTGTCATAGCATCAATGCTGACATGCTGAATATCAACATATCAGTGCTAGAGTTACCCCTTGTAACTGGTCAAGCTGGGCTCCCTCCAGCCTTGAGTGGCACAGCTGTCAGACTTGCCAAGGCCGCCCAGCTGCACGCCTCTTCACCCCCGTGGGCCCCGTTGTGGGACACCGATTGCACTGCCAGTAGTTCCGCCCTTCCAGCCGTGGGGTCGGAGCATCCCATGGCTCGTCTTTCCCTATAAATGGCAATTGGTCAACATCATGAACTTGTTGACATGTTCAATGTTGACATGACGACAATGTCACTATTCTCTTGTTGTCTAACAAATATACTGAACCCAGTGAAACCATAGTTTTTTTGTACAGTAGTAGATCATTTACTGTAGGTTATAAACTACATTGGGGCAGAGGCTGATGTCAATTATAAACATCTCTGTACAGTACTGAGTAATATGTTGGTGATATATGAAAGATTAATAAATGTAGCAGAAGAAGGATATCTTCACTATGCATGCATTCTTAGAAAATAGGGATAAATATGAAAGTACACAGTATGCAGAGCAGTAAACAGTCCTACACTGACTGTGGAGCTGACGCAGAGTCCTACACTGACTGTGGAGCTGACGCAGAGTCCTACACTGACTGTGGAGCTGACGCAGAGTCATACACTGACTGTGGAGCTGACGCAGAGTCCTACACTGACTGTGGAGCTGACACAGAGTCCTACACTGACTGTGGAGCTGACGCAGAGTCCTACACTGACTGTGGAGCTGACATAGAGTACTACACTGACTGTGGAGCTGACGCAGAGTCCTACACTGACTGTGGAGCTGACGCAGAGTAGAATGCACACCTGTCTGTATACAGTAGTTTATCTTGTGTGAAGTCGCACTGTGCATGCTCATATCATGAGCGCACACAGATGCAATTCTACAGATGTACTGTATGCAATTTCAATATTTCAGCTCTTATGATTCAAGAGATTAGTTGGGGTGGGGAGAGGCGTTCTCACAAAGTTAAAGTCGAGTGAGGTTGTTATCAATCAATTGTGGTCGTGCAGATGTGCAAATATATGCAAATGTGCCTATTAGGAGGTGCATCGTTTGCACCTGCTATAGGCAGATGAAAGTACGCGCTTGTGCGGATCTTATGTCTGGTAATACACTATTTTGTTTGAGTAAGTCACTCCCATTTGTGGATGATGTCACTGGATGTGCGGTCAGGTGCACATGAGAAGCATCGGAAAGGCAGTGGCAGACGCAATGTCCATCAGACCCGACAGAAGAGAAGGCTTTGTGCCTTTCCCTGGAAATGATACTATTTATTTTATGTATTTATTTAATACATGCGAACAGATGGTATTTTGGAAGAACTTGTTATAAATCTATTGTTATTAAATGTCAGAAATGAGATGTGCGGGGAAAAAATATTTCTCTTACATATAATGCCAGAGATCATTTCACCTTCCGGCATTGGTGAACGAGATTGTTTAAGAAAACAAAAGAGAAGTCACAGAGATCATCTTCAGAATATTCAGACACTGTAAATCATACAGTAACATTATTTCAGCGGAAATGGGTCATTTATTTATTGTGTTAGGATCTGATAGCATCTAGCGGCTTGATGAGCAAGAGGTCAGTCACCATCAAGTCGCTATCAACTCTTCAGCCATTAACATTTGATCTGTGCACTGAATGCCTCCCTCTCTGGCTCCCCTGTCAGATTCCCTTTTGTTCAAATTTCGTATTAAGTAAGAGACTGTCTCAGACCAAATATAATTAGTGGGGATTTTGTGCGCCTGGAAGCAGCCTGCTCCACCAGCCAAAGCTTGTATCTCATGACTGTCACTGCATTCTGGGGGAAGCTGTAGAAAATGGGAAGTATTAGCACTCCCATAAAATGATGTTTGAGGACAGATTGCATGTAATGTGTCAGGGGTCTGCACGGGATCAGTACGAAATTCCGCCGGACGGGATTCCGGTGGTCGGAATACCGACACCGGGATCCGACCGGCACAATCCCGACAGGGGGGCGAGCGCAATGCGGCCCCTTGCGGGCTCGCTGCGCTCGCCACGCTGCGGGCACGGTGCCTCGCTACGCTCGCCACACTATTTTATTCTCCCTCTACGGGTGTCGTGGACACCCACAGAGGGAGAATATGTTGGGATTGTGCTGGTCGGGATCCTGGTGTCGGTATTTCGACCGGCGGGATCTTGACCGCATCCCGTCTGCACAGGATAGTGGAGATGCGTGTGCATCCTCTTTAGGCTCCACCCTCTCTCTCTGGCGGATTGCTCAGTAGACTCTGGCACTGGTCTTTTTCTGCACCATTTTCTCTGTGATTTATGGAGTGCACTACGGAAACATGGCGTCTGCACCATGTGGATCCAGTGATATCAGCGGCACAGAGCTAGGAAACCATGGTGCTTGTGCTATGTTACTGGTGATATCTGTGGTGCCGATGGAGAGGTAAGTATTGTGAATGAGTGTAGGGTGTGCAGTATGGGCCCATGTGCACCGCAGAGATAAGCCGATGGGTCTGTGGTATAGGCATGTGATAGGCACCACTACTACTAGCATCTTTTAGCACTCCGGTGCATTCTGGCTTTGAGCTACGTCTGTATTAACATCCGCCAGCTATTTGGAAATATAAATCAGTGCATTGTACTGATATTTATTGGAAAGTCCATAAACGTGGCAATCCTATTGATGCATTTAACTTGTAACCACCAACTGCAAAAGGACTGCAAAACACGAAACGTTTATCATAAAGAGGCTACAAATACAAATCCCAGACACAATTATGAAATGTTGCATACCTTGACATCATTTCATATTGTATTTACATGCAGTTGAGAGCAAGCAATACTTTTTGTTATTAGGCATTTTAGGCTAGGGATGGCTGACTAATATGTCCTACAAATGCAGGGCTAGTATTTCCACTAGGCACACCATGGCAAGCCTAGAGTAGCAGTGTTTAGTGGGTCAACAGCAACAAGAAAGAATTCCTCTTTGAGGCGCAGCAAAGGAGCAGCAAACAGATAATACCTGATAGATCACCAACCTATACAAACAATAGAGTAAAAAGAAAAAGGTACAATCTCACTGTTTGCGCTCCAAATGTCCCTTCACTTGGATAATCCTCACATCAATGATAAATACATGAAACAGAAAATAAAACACACAATAGTGTAATACTGTTGGTAAATAAAGTTCTACTCCCCTGTGCAGCGGAGATAATAAGTGATGGAAAAAAAGTCCCAGTAGAGATCAAACGTCCACCTTCTTATGAGATCACCCGAAATGATGTGATGATAACTTGACAATGGGTTCTTACATGTATGCTTACTTGTAAAAATATGGTAGAACACACGTAAAGGTTTCTTTAGAGGAGGTAGTTCTTCCTTTCTCTTTAAGCCATATAATATGGATGGATGCCACTCATGGAAAATGTTATGTGGAATTAAAAGAGGGGAAGCCAAATTAGGGCAAAGAAATCCCCTTTTATTTTTTAAAAGATACAAACAAACAACCAATCGTACCCAGAGTGGGAAACAGAGATGGATTTTAACTGACAAAGTTACATCCGGATATAACAAGGTCATATGCTCCCCTCAATGAATACACTGGTAAAGGACTTCAAAGTAACACTGTGTTGACGCGTTTCGACGCTCTGCGGTGTCTTTATCAAGATAAAACAGTGTATTTCACTAAAATAACAAAGGTATCAATAAAAATACATTTCATGTTTTTGATAAGACAACTAAAAGTAAAAAATCACAAAATGACACATGGAACATACCACTGGTGTGCAGCATCTCATGTCTGGTCAGCTGAATGAAGTGATACACTAACTGACTTCTCTTAAATAACAAGAACCTGGTGTATCATTAACCAATTGTCCAATGAATTGTGATATGCTTTAATGGACATTTGAATGCACCAATCAAAAAATGAAACTTATTTGCATAATGGGCGCCAAATTAAAATCCCCTTCTAGATATTGCACTGCATTAACATCCTGCGATTTAACATCCAGGCTAATAGTACAACTCCTCGTCTGGTTGCCGAGACAATCCCACGGAAGTACTACAGGTCACTTCCTCCCATCTAGTACTTAACACAACTGAGCCTGCGTTACATTATAATGGTAGCGGCTCACCCTAAACATATCCACATACATTATGTAATGATGTTTCACTCAGCCCTCGTATTATACATGCATATCACACAGCTCCGCACCAACGGACAGCTGTAATTTTACATCCGGGTTAGCAGTATGGTGTTGTATACGGTTGCTATAACAACCGGCCGAAACTACTCTGATACGTCAGTTTCAACGCCCGTCATAGCCGGACCCGCCCCTCTTACATCTATCAAGTGATGACACATCGCGTTGCCATAGCAACCCGCGAACGGCTTAAATGTGCATTAAAATATATACAGTCCTGCGCTGTACGGCTGGGCATAAGATATAAATCCCCAACCACATATACATTTAACCCGGGCAGAGTATATCACTGACCTCTATTTATAGATGATAGGAACGGACAGGTATGCCTTACATATGGGATAATAATTGCCCACAACAAAGATGGCTACCATTGCTTAAAATTGCTCTTATTAGATACCAATGGGATATATAAACCAAAACTAGAGATACATATCTACTTGATGGAACATATACAGCCAGTGAAAAAAGGACACCAAAAGATGTTTGAGATATTACAAAAACCATCTGATTTCAAAATCATGATTCAAACCGTGTGGCTTAAGGCTGTTAAATTCATAGATGTTTTTCATTTCTGCTTTTGCCAACCTATTATCTCTATCTCTAGTTCTCCAATTGTTTTTTATCCATTTCTGGGCACAAAAACTTTTTATTCCTTTCACTGACTTATCATGTTTCTCTTTAAAGTGTAATGAAAAAGGATGATTAATATTTCCATTGGTGATATTTCTCACATGTTCAGACCATCGAATTTTTACTTGGCGTGTGGTTTTTCCTATATATAGTAGGTTACACTTGCATACAATGCCATATATGATATAGTCTGTGTGGCAAGAATTTTACAAACAAAGGGTACAAAGGTGCAAAATTATCCCAAGTTTCAGAAGAAGTTGGTAGTATAGACAGATCCACTCTAATAAAAAATAAGGGTAAGATATCCAAGAACACCACCAATTTCCAAGTATCCTTTCACACCCAATTTAACAAACAATATAAAAAGATCGAGGGAATCATTAGGAATAATTGGAAGATCCTCCTTAAAGATGAAATTTTAAGAAATGTATTACCCGAGAGACCGAAGTTTACCTATAGGAGGGCACCTAATATCAAAAATAAATTGGTATCTAGTGCATTACATATGGATGGTAAACGGTTTCTCCCTAGGAATAAGGGTTTTTATCGTTGCGGGGATTGCAAAATGTGTAAATCTTGTCCAAGTAGTGAATCCAAAGTTACCAATTTTTGTTGGGAGAAGAAAGTTATAAAAATAGATGAATTCATTACATGCCACACAGACTATATCATATATGGCATTGTATGCAAGTGTAACCAACTATATATAGGAAAAACCACACGCCAAGTAAAAATTCGATGGTTTGAACATGTGAGAAATACCACCAATGGAAATATTAATCATCCTTTTTCATTACACTTTAAAGAGAAACATGATAAGTCAGTGAAAGGAATAAAAAGTTTTTGTGCCCTGAAATGGATAAAAAAACAATTGGAGAACTAGAGATAGAGATAATAGGTTGGCAAAAGCAGAAATGAAAAACATCTATGAATTTAACAGCCTTAAGCCACACGGTTTGAATCATGATTTTGAAATCAGATGGTTTTTGTAATATCTCAAACATCTTTTGGTGTCCTTTTTTCACTGGCTGTATATGTTCCATCAAGTAGATATGTATCTCTAGTTTTGGTTTATATATCCCATTGGTATCTAATAAGAGCAATTTTAAGCAATGGTAGCCATCTTTGTTGTGGGCAATTATTATCCCATATGTAAGGCATACCTGTCCGTTCCTATCATCTATAAATAGAGGTCAGTGATATACTCTGCCAGGTTAAATGTATATGTGGTTGGGGATTTATATCTTATGCCCAGCCGTACAGCGCAGGACTGTATATATTTTAATGCAAATTTAATGCCGTTCGCAGGTTGCTATGGCAACGCGATGTGTCATCACCTGATAGACGTAAGAGGGGCGGGTCCGGCTATGACGGGCGTTGAACCTGACGTGTCAGAGTAGTTCCGGCCGGTTGATATAGCAACCATATACAACACCATACTGCTAACCACTGGCTGCATATGTTCCATCAAGTAGATATGTATCTCTAGTTTTGGTTTATATATCCCATTGGTATCTAATAGCAATTTTTAGCAATGGTGGCCATCTTTGTTGTGGGCAATTATTATCCCATATGTAAGGCATACCCGTCCGTTTCTATAATCTATCAATAGAGGTCAGTGATATACTCTGCCCGGGTTAAATGTATATGTGGTTGGGGATTTATATCTTATGCCCAGCTGTACAACGCTGGACTGTATATATTTTAATGCACATTTAAGCTGTTCGCGGGTTGCTATGGCAACGCGATGTGTCATCACCTGATAGATGTAAGAGGGGCGGGTCCGGCTATGACGGGCGTTGAACCTGACGTATCAGAGTAGTTCCGGCCGGTTGTTATAGCAACCATATACAACACCATACTGCTAACCCGGATGTAAAATTACAGCTGTCCGTTGGTGCGGAGCTGTGTGATACGCATGTATAATACGATGGCTGAGTGAAACATCATTACATAGTGTATGTGGATATGTTTAGGGTGAGCCGCTACCATTATAATGTAACGCAGGCTCAGTTGTGTTAAGTACTAGATGGGAGGAAGTGACCTGTAGTACTTCCGGGGGGTTGTCTCGGCAACCAGACGCGGAGTTGTACTATTAGCCTGGATGTTAAATCGCAGGATGTTAATGCAGGGCAATATCTTGAAGGAGATTTTAGTTTGGCGCCCATTATGCAAATAAGTTTCATTTTTTGATTGGTGCATTCAAATGTCCATTAAAGCATATCACAATTCATTGGACAATTGGTTAATGATACACCAGGTTCTTGTTATTTAAGAGAAGTCAGTTAGTGTATCACTTCATTCAGCTGACCAGACATGAGATGCTGCACACCAGTGGTATGTTCCATGTGTCATTTTGTGATTTTTTACTTTTAGTTGTCTTATCAAAAACATGAAATGTATTTTTATTGATACCTTTGTTATTTTAGTGAAATACACTGTTTTATCTTGATAAAGACGCCGCAGAGCGTCTAAACGCGTCGACACAGTGTTACTTTGAAGTCCGTTACCAGTGTATTCATTGAGGGGAGCATATGACCTTGTTATATCCGGATGTAACTTTGTCAGTTGAAATCCATCTCTGTTTCCGACTCTGGGTACGATTGATTGGTTGTTTGTTTGTATCTTTTAAAAAATAAAAGGGGTTTTCTTTGCCCTAATTTGGCTTCCCCTCTTTTAATTCCACATAACATTTTCCATGAGTGGCATCCATCCATATTATATGGCTTAAAGAGAAAGGAAGAAATACCTCCTCTAAAGAAACCTTTACATGTGTTCTACCATATTTTTACAAGTAAGCATACATGTAAGAACCCATTGTCAAGTTATCATCACATCATTTCGGGTGATCCCATAAGAAGGTGGACGTTTGATCTCTACTGGGACTTTTTTTCCATCACTTATTATCTCCGCTGCACAGGGGAGAAGAACTTTATTTACCAACAGTATTACACTATTGTGTGTTTTATTTTCTGTTTCATGTATTTATCATCGATGTGAGGATTATCCAAGTGAAGGGACATTTGGAGCTCAAACAGTGAGATTGTACCTTTTCTTTTTACTCTATTGTTTAGTGGGTACCTAATACTGTATACCTAATACACTGAATGAGTGAAACAACATAATGCTATTCCGTGTCTTCAGTTTCACTGGCACACTCTGGCCTTGACCCAGCATGGAGGGGCAGCAGCCAGCAGCTTATACATGTGAAGGTACCGCATGCTGCTCCTTCATGTAATAAACCAGGAGTGTGACACTTGGCTGTAGTAGGGTAACCACACTCACACACAGAGCCAGCAACAGGGGGGGGGGTCAAAGGGGACACCTGTACCGGGCCCCAAGGATCAGAGGGGCCCCAAGTATATGTCACTTAGTGTCCGGCAGAGATGTGAGCAGGGAATCATCATGGAGTTATTGGGGAGAGACAGACCGTGGTGTGTGTGGGGGAGGAAGGAGAAATATACATATTTATATATCTGTATACTGTAGATAAATAAGAAAAGATATATTTATTTAATAACAGTTTATTATATAGCGCAGCAAATTCCATTGCTCTGATGGGGCCCCAGATATATCACTGTACCGGGCCCCAAGATGTCTGTTGCCGGCCCTGCTCACACTCACCAGATGAGAAGATGTGACAAGGTAAGAACAGGGGAAAGGGACACTGTGGTGCCCCATGAAGCTAGAACTCAATAAAAAGGGGCACCTAAGGCACATAGGGTGTCTGCTGTGTACTGTTATTAGTAGTCTTGTCTATATACTTGTATAGTATAGATAGATGAAAATTACTTGAAATATTGTGCTATATTACTGAAGTTAAAATTTGCTTTGTCAGTATAAATTATAATTATGTTAGCAGTTATTGACTTTGGACCTTACTTACAAATACATCATTGCAAACAAAAATGTAACAATTTTTAGCGCTCCTGAACAGAATATAGGTTACAGCCTCCAAAGACAAAAAAATAGAATACTACCATTTTTTACAGATACAAATTTACAAAAAAGAAGAATGTCAAATGGAATGGCGCTCCTTTCCGTTCTTTATGTTCCTCAAAGAAAAAAATTAACATCATAGCGTAGTATGTCTCTTATATATAGATAGACACCATATGTGAAAAAGACTCCAGCACTTGAGGTGTATATACTGTATAGAGAAAAGATGCCCATCCACAAATTTATTAGATAGGAACATACCTTCTTGCTAGGCTTATGAGGTTACCTAATAATTTACCTCAAAATAAATGAGGTAAAAAGCTGTTACTCAGCTGAAATACATCATAGCCCCAAAATTCCTGTTTTCTTTTCTCCTGCAGCATTAATCTATAGTTTACTGGATCTGAAGAGCCCTCTGTTCTTACATTTATTCTGAAACCTACTACCTGATGTTCTCTGATTTTAAATTTGGTTCCAATGCGATAATATTGAAGTGGGAGCACACTAGCTGTTCAGCCATAGGCCCCATTAAAGTCTCAGGTTAAGTGTGTACATAATTAACAAAATCAGTCAACCTTGGGGGTAATTCAGACTGGATCGCTGCAGTCTGAATTACAATGCACAGTGCGCACGCGTGGCAGGCGCACTACGCATGTGCAGCCAGTGAGATGGTATCAGCATCTCAATGGTGCGATCGCCTCTGCCTGATTGACAGGCAGAGGTGGTCGCGGGGTGGGAGGGGGCTTGCCAACCATTGGGGGGGTATGCCGCGGCATCTGTGTGATGTCACACGCAGCTACTGCGACCCGGATGCGGTGGGTAGCTCCCTGCCAGAGATCAGGAACTGTGCAGACAGGGAGCCTCTTGCCAGGTACAAAAGCATCACCGCCGTACGATGCTTTTGTACCTGTGCGGGGATGGCAGGGACTGACATGCGGGGCGGACTAGTCCTGTGCTGGGCGTCCCCCCGCATGTCAGAGTAAATGATCGTAGATGGGCTAAATTTAGCACATCTATGATCAACTCTGAATTACCCCCCTAATATTTACCAAACTTGATTACCAAGCAGGGCTGGACTGCCCATCTGGCACTTTTGGCATATGCATCCATGCCCCCCTGTGACGTGCGTGTTCACAAATGCCCGGGCCAATTCAGAACCCCAGTCTGTCCCTGTTACCAAGGCAATATAATTGGTAAGATTTGAAGGATATCCATGCTTGAGTACAGACAGTTAAAACCAAATGACTGAAGTACTAAAGTTACCTGTGCTTAGGCATTCGTATCCTTAAATCCTGCCTATTTAAATTACACTGAAAACCGAGAGTGGGAAACACTGAGTTAAGTAGTCTTTTTTATTTACAAAGTTGATAGGATCAGAGTAACAATGGGAAGGATGATACTACAGTCCCAGGCCTCCACATAAAAATAGGCCCATCCTCATGACTGCATAAGGATGACGAGACACCCAGCTGGCTGCACAATTGGCAGTAAATCATAACATTAAACTTGTATTTCTATTTTCCTCCCTAAATGATGCAATTTTTCTACTTTTGAATGTATAGGGAGTCATTGGGGCTGATAGTGTTGGGTGTGTACATGCCCACATTGCACTGGCCACATCCACAAGACACCGGCCACACTCACACATACAGATGGAGCCACGCTAATCATGGCTCCATCTGTGCCTGGCGCACCTACCGCCACGTCCTGGGCTTGTGCGTGTCCGTGACGTGCACATGCCCCATATACTTGAATGGGAGCGTCTCTGTGTGCTCCCGGCATGACTAGGTGGACGGATCACCTAGTCACGCAGGGAATGCTGCTATGCGATGGAGCCGCATCAGATGAGCATGGCTCCATCTGTAGTATTGCGCACACCGCCTCTTATTTTTATAATGGACAGGATGTATATTCTATATTCCATGCGACACATCCTGCCACTTATCACATGCATACAGTATTGGCATTTAATAACACTGCATGCATGAATAAATGTGATTAAAAGAGCAAAGAAGAACCCTTTGTATACCTCTTAGGGGAACTTTGTGTAAAGAAGCATATAGGCTCCTTTCTCTCTGCAACGCCATTTATATATGTTGTTGCCTATCGGTAACAAGCTCCAGAAAGTTTCACTCTCTGAATCTTGGTGCATACTGGCACATCGCAGTCCTATAGCACTCTGTGGGGACTGCAGTACTGGTGGTCTGCTGTAGACCACTTTTATGCATATGGAACTAATGGCAAACCTCCAAAAATTCAGTTGAGAATAGTACATCCTGCCCAGTAAGCCCTTGATCCTTTAAGGCCCATGTGACCGTAAATCGGACTTATAGGGGTACATTTACTAAAGCTTCTAAAACAGAGAATTGGTGATGTTGCCCATAGCAACCAATCACATGCTGTCTATCATTTTCTAAAAACCAACAGAGAAATGATAGACAGCATCTGATTGGTTGCTATAGGCAACATCACAATTTCTCTGTTTTAGAAGCTTTAGTAAATGTACCCCATATTGTGCTATTTGTTTATTGTGTCTATTTACATAAATGTGTACTTACCTGTTATATTTTTACGTGCAGTCTAGGATGAAAAGTAATCAAGAAATGCACCCACTAGAGTCTTCACAATAACTTTAGTAATAGCTTTCTTAGAATGCTTAAAGCTAGTTTAGAACATCTATTGTACAAATAATAATAATAATAATAATAATAATAATAATACAACACAGAAAAGGATTATATATGCCCTAGGAATTCTGATAAACTAACCTAAAAATAGAATGTTGATGAGTGAATGCACTAATTCATCTGTTCCATACATACATACATACATACATACATACATACATACATATAACACATTATACAATGAATGAATGGCATATCTGCCTCAACCTAGCTATAATTATGTGATCTCTGTTAAGCTCTCTGGTGTCTAATGAGTTACAAAAACTGCACATTTAGAAATTATTACCTATAAACCCCTTTTGAGATCTGTCAATACTTTTGCCAGACAGCAAATGTTATTGGCACGTACAGCCCTCCTGTAGAAGCCAATCAGCTTTACTCTTGTGCTCCATTTAATTAACAAACAGACTTGGCTGGATCTTCACCTAGGATTAAAGCAATAAAACTGTTGAGAAAAATAAAGAAAATTCTACCTGCCTCCCCGAGAAGCCTTATTCCTTATCAGGTGCTAGGGAACAGGAAGATCTGTTATTTTCTGATCGTTAGACACTTTTAATTACCAGGAGGCAGATTTCTTTGCTGCGCTGAATGCACATTGGTTTATTGTGTTTGGAACATGTGTTCTGACAAATGATGTTTTTTTTCTGCACATCCCTAAAAGAACATTGTATTTCTGATAGCATGAAAACAGTCATGCAGTGTGGATTAGCAATGGGATGCATGCGGGATGTGGGGTAGAACAAGGACGTGTTTGGAGATACTAGCTTGTACTGTAAGTACTAATAATACTTTCATTTTCACTCATCCACCTGCATCTCCTTTTTATGAAAGGAATATATTAGTTTATTATTTGGGATGCTTAAGTAAGGGACCCACCAGAACAAAGAGCCCAGTACTAGACTTCCTTGTAATGTAGTGTGAACATAGAGGATGATAACAGAGACCCCTGGTGTCCTATTAACGGTATATCTATAATGATTGCAGGTTGTGCAATGCACATGAGCCCATGGGTTCAAGAGGGCCAACACTGCACAACCTGTAGAGCATACCTAACTGGGGTTGGCAAGTGGGACCCCCCTACTATACAGTGCCATATTCCCAGTAATAGCTTCGGAAAGATGGCACCATGCAGTGAAAGCAAAGACTTAGGCACTGGCCAGAGGCTATCTCATGAACATCTGTCCCCTTCCCAAATATCACTAAGAAGATGGCACCATGAAGGAGGGGAGACCCACTTGCTGAAGATGGTAGGGGCTCATTTTTGGTGGTTTGTTTGACTAAGATGATTGCAATATCTCATGAGTCACTAAAAAAAGTAATGAAAATGAGTAATGTAACAGTACTGTATCCAGTTGTCTCACTCCTAGCCCTTGTATGGTGCCTCCCCAAATTCCTACAATGTATGAAAGCCTTTCATAGCATCATATTCTCCAACTGAAAAGTATAAATAATCATTTACTCATTCTGTTCTTTTGAGCAGAATAGAATTACTGCACTTGTGGGGCACAGTTGCCTTTTACCTCTATTGTTCTGTTCCAAAATACAGTACACAGGAACCCCCTTGTGTGATATTTTTCCTGGGCTCACTGGAGGGCCCTGTCTCTTGGTTGTAGTAACAACAATCCCTCCCTTACATTCTTACACTCTTAGGGACTGATGCAGAGCAAGTACTAAGCCAGTTTGCATAGCATATCTTGTATGATTTTACTCTGCAGATGCACAGCAAGCATTCATAAAGACCTGTGTGATGGCAGACGTGTGAGTGTCACACCTCTGACACTGGAGAGGCAGAACAGAGGTAGGCTGAATATCTTCTGTACAAGATAGTATATTGTACACTGGGTGCATATTCGGCCTATGAAGAGATGGGCATATCTCGAGATATGTACAACACTGTATATAACCAATATTATTTTTTAATGTAATTTATTCCCATTTTCTGCATGAGACACTTAGTACTCACAGCATCTATGCTATCTCTAGGGATCAGTAAAATTAATATGGTGCGTGCTATCATTTAGTGATTTTATCATTACTCTATAATATTTTTAAACGTCTCAAGTGATATTGGCATTGCCATCTGCTTTTCCTCATGATATCTCCTCCTGTTATTCATTAAAAGAGGGTTATTTACTAAGTAGAAAAGTGCACATGTGGAGTATCTATGGCAACCAGATATTTTCCTTCATTGTCTAAGCTATAAATGTTATGTGTTTGCTACGGGCTTGTGCAGACGTCTACTTTTAGAGTACACAACTGCTGAATAAACACAGCACTAATGAAATAAAAACCACACATGATCCAGTTCTGAAAGTTCTTACAGTCAGCAATTAGTAGATGTGACCACAGAAGCTGGAAACATTTGCCTCTTCCTGTTACTTACAGTCTGTACATTTATTTCAGCACTTGGACAGCGCCAGCGACTCTGTAGGATTATTGTACACTTGAAACTTACTTTTTTTTTTGCTTTGTGCTGTAAAACTTTGATGTTCTGTAAAGTTTGTCCATGAACACACATTTGATTAGTCAGCAAATCTGTGAATAGCACCTGTGAGTTCCACAAAACAACTTTGAAATGTTTTGAGCTGTGAAGATATGCAATTATGCAGCCAGCAGATTCATCACAGGAAAAAAAAAATTAGTCAAACTAGAAAAATACAAATCTTCACCATAAAAAAAAAAAAATAGAAAAAAAATCAGGGGACTGCGTAGCTTACAGCTCTCCGTGCAATCTCTTCAAGGACCTGGCACTGCAGTCTAGGTGACATTTAATTACATGTCAACATCTGCACAAAGAATTATTGATGTGCTATGTTAAAGAGCCACTCAGATTGCAGGGACAGCTGTACATCCACACTGAGGTGCCATCTATCTCATCTGACATCAAAGTACAGGCAGTAGAAAGTTTGAACACCTTTGAAAATGATTCTTACAGAGGATCTAAGGTGGCACTGTAGCCGCCTCTGCAATTCCTTTGACTCTTTGATTTCCCTAAAGACCTCAGTTGATTTCCTTGGGATTTATACACAGAGAACAACATGAAATCTTCCTGTGAAGAGCTTTGGGGTTTATTTTCCCTGAGACAGAAAGTTCTCTTTAAATTTATTTTTGCAAGAAGTCTCAGTTTTATGGCACTGATGTGAAAATGTTACAATGTAGCTACGCTTTACACGTGGAGATACCCAGGTTTAAGGATTGGCCCAACAAGCTTATAGTTTTGTTCCAATTACAGCTTTTCCATCAAGGTAGTGACTAATTATTTACAAAAGCTTTAATTATTCTTGGACATCTGAAGTGATGTGCACTGCATCATGTAAGCCAAAGGTTTACTCCACTTTTACAATTAAATGGGTCTAAATCAAGGGTGCACTTAGAGAGGAGGAGTGCAGACTCCGCCTGGGCCCCCTCCTCTCTTGATGGCAGCGCTGTATAACCTGGGAAATAGGGTTAATAGTGGACCCTAGCTCTTTTCCAGGAAAATGGCGCAGATCTCCAGGAAATTGGCACAGCGGCCAGTGATTTTCGTAGTGTGCATGTGCAAAATGCCGTGAAAATGGCCTCTGCACCATTTTCCTGGTGATTTCTGTAGCAATGCTGTTGACAGTGCGGGACTCCGGATAGTAAGCATTGGAAAAAATGGATGCAGGATGTACGGTGTGGATCCCCCTGGACACCGGGGGCCTGTTATAAATATGCCAGTGGCTTAAATAAGATACACCATACAGTAAATATATTTGCATCTAATTCTACGTAAGTTGTATTGGCTCATTTTTCAAATATATTTGTGTCCCTATTTTAATGGGTTTATATCAACACTATTATCACAGTCAAATATCAATATACTATATTATTATTACTACTACAGGTACACCACCAATTATCCGGCTCCTGATGGTCCAGCACTTCTCTTAATCCAGACAAATCAGGTGCTGTGGGTGGGAGTTAGGATGCGGGAGGCGCTTAGATAGGCTGCAAGAGGATTTAGATTAGCAGCGGGAGGCATAGTTAGGCTGCAGAAGGTCTTAGATTAGCAGCGGGAGGTTTAGTTAGGATGTGGGTGGGGGAGTCTGACTGCGTGCAGGTAGTTGGGCTGCAGCCGGGAGACAGGCTGCGGGTGGGGAATTAGGCTGCGTGGTCGGAGGTAGGCTGTAGGAGACACACTCCATAGAATTAGGCTTCAGAAGGGAGTCAGGACGTTGCCAACACCACCGTCACTGATACCACCGATAATCCAGCAAAATCGATAATCCGGCACAGCGCTGGAACCGAGGGTGCCGGATTATCGGTGGAGTACCTGTACTACTGTTATATATATATATATATATATATATATATATATAGGGTTCTTGCGACCATAGGTGTCAGAGTTTATAAATTAGATATTTATCAGGCCGTATATATATATATATATATATATATATATATATATATATATATAAACAATATATATTTTATTTTAACACAGTTTAAATACAAAAGAGGACTATTATATAAAAAAATTGGTAAAAAAACACATAAAAAATCACCAGTAAATCTTCTACTAAATAATTAGGTCTAAATGTATGTTAATAGTAATGTCAAAGGAGAGTCTTAACTTAATAAATAGGAGATCACAGAGGGAGAGCCGAACACGTTTCATCCTGTAGACTTCTTCAAGGGGTCTTCAAGGGACCCTTGAAGAAGTCTACAGGACGAAACGCATCCTCTTTTGTATTTAAACTGTGTTAAAATAAAATATATATTGTTATATATATATATATATATATATATATATATATATATACGGCCTGATAAATATCTAATTTATAAACTCTGACACCTATGGTGGCTAGAACCCTTTTACTATCTTACTAGAAAAATTATTATCAGTAACTTACCATTACTGCATACTTAAGGGACAGCTGACGCCCATGATAATTGGGAGTGTTTTTTAATAATTGGGTGTATTAGTCTCACATTTGGCGCTAGCATATTCTGTGTTTCTATATATATTTATATGTATATACATATAGTGCATAAAGATGGAGCCATGCACGTACACACCTAACGCCAAGGGCATCTCCATCCGTTCGGGCGTGCCCGTGCTGGAGAAGTGCCCCATTCACTAGAATGGGAGAGTGTCTCTGTCACGCCTCTGGACAGAGATGCTCAGAATGGAAGCGTCTCTGTGCACTCCCAGCGTGACTAAGCGGACAGATCGCCTAGTCACACCAGGAGTGCACGCCTGCGATGGAGCCGCCTCAGATGCGGCTACATCTGTATATTCATATTCATCCCTGCTCCAGTGGAGCTTACAGTCTGTTATATTTCTTACCCCATGTACTCAGACATACATACTAGGGTTAATTTTTTTTGTCAGGAGCCAGTTAACCAACCAGTATGTTTTTGGATTGTGGGGTTAATCTAGAGTACCTGGGGATACTCACACAAGCATGGGGAGAATATACAACCCCCACACAGTTAGGGCTGTGGTGGGATCACATCCAAAACCTTGGTGCTGTGAGGTACGTATTAATGCTAACTTGAGATGAGCGGGTTCGGTTCCTCGAGATCCGAACCCCCCCGAACTTCACCTATTTTACACGGTTCCGAGGCAGCCTCGGATCTTCTCGCCTTGCTCGGATAACCCAAGCGCGCCCGAGCATCATCATCCCGCTGTCGTATTCTTGCAAGATTCGTATTGCATATAAAGAGCCGCGTGTCTCCGCCATTTTCACTCGTGCAGTGGAGATGATAGCGAGAGGACGTGGCTGCGTTCTCTCAGTTTCTGTGTTCAGTGTGATGCAAATATCTGTGCTCAGTATGCTGCAAATATCTGTGCTCAGTGTGCTGCAAATATCTACGTTCTCTGCCTGAAAACGCTCCATATCTGTGCTGCATTGTAGTATATAGTAGGAGGACAGTGCAGAATTTTGCTGACCATCAGTATATATATAGCAGTACGGTACAGTAGTCCATTGCTCTACCTCTGTGTCGTCAAGTATACTATCCATATCTGTGCTGCATTGTAGTTGTGCGCAGTATATAGTAGGAGGACAGTGGAGAATTTTACTGACCACTAGTATATATATATAGCAGTACGGTACAGTAGTCCATTGCTCTACATCTGTGTCATCAAGTATACTATCCATATCTGTGCTGCATTGTAGTTGTACGCAGTATATAGTAGGAGGACAGTGCAGAATTTTGCGGACCACCAGTATATATATATATATATATATATTTATCCACTTGGGTCGCTTAGCTTAGCCATCCAGCGACCTTGGTGCACCTCTTTTTTTCTTTGCATCATGTGCTGTTTGGGGACTATTTTTTTAAGTGCCATCCTGTCTGACACTGCAGTGCCACTCCTAGATGGGCCAGGTGTTTGTGTCGGCCACTTGTGTCGCTTAGCTTAGCCATCCAGCGACCTTGGTGCACCTTTTTTTCTTTGCATCATGTGCTGTTTGAGGACTATTTTTTTAAAGTGCTATCCTGTCTGACACTGCAGTGCCACTCCTAGATGGGCCAGGTGTTTGTGTCGGCCTCTTGGGTCGCTTAGCTTAGCCATCCAGTGACCTTGGTACACCTCTTTTTTTCTTTGCATCATGTGCTGTTTGGGGACTATTTTTTTAAGTGCCATCCTGTCTGACACTGCAGTGCCACTCCTAGATGGGCCAGGTGTTTGTGTCGGCCACTTGGGTCGCTTAGCTTAGCCATCCAGCAACCTTGGTGCACCTCTTTTTTTCTTTGCATCATGTGCTGTTTGGGGACTATTTTTTTAAGTGCCATCCTGTCTGACACTGCAGTGCCACTCCTAGATGGGCCAGGTGTTTGTGTCGTCCACTTGGGTCGCTTGGCTTAGCCATCCAGCGACCTTGGTGCACCTCTTCTTTTCTTTGCATCATGTGCTGTTTGGGGACTATTTTTTTAAATCTGCCATCGTGTCTGACACTGCAGTGCCACTCCTAGATGGGCCAGGTGTTTGTGTCGGCCACTTGTGTCTCTTAGCTTAGCCATCCAGCGACTTTGGTGCATCTCTTTTTTTTCTTTGCATCATGTGCTGTTTGGGGACTATTTTTTTAAGTGCCATCCTGTCTGACACTGCAGTGCCACTCCTAGATGGGCCAGCTGTTTGTGTCGGCCACTTGGTCGCTTAGCTTAGCCATCCAGCGACCTTGGTGCGCCTCTTTTTTTCTATGCATCATGTGCTGTTTGAGGACTATTTTTTTAAGTGCCTTCCTGTCTGACACTGCAGTGCCACTCCTAGATGGGCCGGGTGTTTGTGTCTGCCTCTTGGGTCGCTTAGCTTAGCCGTCCAGTGACCTTGGTGCGCCTCTTTTTTTCTATGCATCATGTGCTGTTTGAGGACTATTTTTTTAAGTGCCTTCCTGTCTGAAACTGCAGTGCCACTCCTAGATGGGCCAGGTGTTTGTGTCGGCCACTTGTGTCGCTTAGCTTAGCCATCCAGCGACCTTGGTGCACCTCTTTTTTTATTTGCATCATGTGCTGTTTGAGGACTATTTTTTTAAAGTGCCATCCTGTCTGACACTGCAGTGCCACTCCAAGATGGACCAGGTGTTTGTGTCGTCCACTTGGGTCGCTTGGCTTAGCCATCCAGCGACCTTGGTGCACCTCTTCTTTTCTTTGCATCATGTGCTGTTTGGGGACTATTTTTTTAAATCTGCCATCGTGTCTGACACTGCAGTGCCACTCCTAGATGGGCCAGGTGTTTGTGTCGGCCACTTGTGTCACTTAGCTTAGCCATCCAGCGACTTTGGTGCATCTCTTTTTTTTCTTTGCATCATGTGCTGTTTGGGGACTATTTTTTTAAGTGCCATCCTGTCTGACACTGCAGTGCCACTCCTAGATGGGCCAGCTGTTTGTGTCGGCCACTTGGTCGCTTAGCTTAGCCATCCAGCGACCTTGGTGCGCCTCTTTTTTTCTATGCATCATGTGCTGTTTGAGGACTATTTTTTTAAGTGCCTTCCTGTCTGACACTGCAGTGCCACTCCTAGATGGGCCGGGTGTTTGTGTCTGCCTCTTGGGTCGCTTAGCTTAGCCGTCCAGTGACCTTGGTGCGCCTCTTTTTTTCTATGCATCATGTGCTGTTTGAGGACTATTTTTTTAAGTGCCTTCCTGTCTGAAACTGCAGTGCCACTCCTAGATGGGCCAGGTGTTTGTGTCGGCCACTTGTGTCGCTTAGCTTAGCCATCCAGCGACCTTGGTGCACCTCTTTTTTTATTTGCATCATGTGCTGTTTGAGGACTATTTTTTTAAAGTGCCATCCTGTCTGACACTGCAGTGCCACTCCTAGATGGGCCAGGTGTTTGTGTCGGCCACTTGGGTCGCTTAGCTTAGCCATCCAGCGACCTTGGTGCATCTCTTTTTTTCTTTGCATCATGTGCTGTTTGCGGACTATTTTTTTAAGTGCCATCCTGTCTGACACTGCAGTGCCACTCCTAGATGGGCCAGGTGTTTGTGTCGGCCACTTGGTCGCTTAGCTTAGCCATCCAGTGACCTTGGTGCACCTCTTTTTTTCTTTGCATCATGTGCTGTTTGGGGACTATTTTTTTAAGTGCCATCCTGTCTGACACTGCAGTGCCACTCCTAGATGGGCCAGGTGTTTATGTCGGCCACTTGGGTCGCTTAGCTTAGCCATCCAGCGACCTTGGTGCACCTCTTTTTTTCTTTGCATCATGTGCTGTTTGAGGACTATTTTTTTAAGTGCCTTCCTGTCTGACACTGCAGTGCCACTCCTAGATGGGCCAGGTGTTTGTGTCGGCCTCTTGGGTCGCTTAGCTTAGCCATCCAGTGACCTTGGTACACCTCTTTTTTTCTTTGCATCATGTGCTGTTTGGGGACTATTTTTTTAAGTGCCATCCTGTCTGACACTGCAGTGCCACTTCTAGTTTGGCCAGGTGTTTGTGCCGGCCACTTGGGTCGCTTAGCTTAGTCATCCAGCGACCTCGGTGCAAATTGTAGCGCTAAAAATAATATTGTGAGGTGTGAGGTGTTCAGAATAGACTGGAAATGAGTGGAAATTATGGTTATTGAGGTCAATAATACTATGGGATCAAAATTACCCCCAAATTCTATGATTAAAGCTGTTTTTGAGGGGTTTTTGAAAAAAAAAAACACCCAAATCCAAAACACACCCGAATCCGACAAAAAAATTTCAGGGAGGTTTTGCCAAAATGCGTCCGAATCCAAAACACGGCAGCGGAACCGAATCCAAAACCAAAACACAAAACCCGAAAAATGTCCGGTGCACATCACTAATGCTAACCATTACGTAACACAGAATTAATGATTAAAACAGTGATGAATTTGGTTTTAAGGCCAGATAACAGTTTTTTGAGAACCGTGTAATGTCCTTGACATACAGTATACTGTGCTGTGATTCATGTCTTTGTAATGTCAAAATGTTTGACTTACTGTATATTGCATGTCATACAGGGCATCTATAGTTAGTTTCTTGGTATCAGTGGAGGAATTACAGATACAGAGGGTTTTGTTGCTACAGGGCCCAGAGGTGAGGGGAAACTAGTAATGCCAAATCATACCCACTTTTGATGTCTCCGATTCTGTTCATACCCCTGATCTTCTCACAGATGGGTCCAATTGATCCCTCTTGTGAGCATGTACTAATTTGGTCCACAAAAGAGCAGAGTCAAGAAGCAATGCAAGGCCTCTACCAAAATTCTGCTATGGAGAATGGCAATAGGGACATCAGATTCATTACCTCCCCTCTGGGAGAGGGTCTGGTGGACTGAATTATACAGTCATGGCAACATCCTCCGTGCCATGATTTATGCATTACACAGCTGGGGCTGGTGTCATAATGATGTGATTCTCCAGAGGTTGCATTACGAAGCGTTCCCCACAATTAACTGGAGAAATTGGTGAAATGTGGTATGGTGACTTGGATTTCTTGGAAAAAAATTTAGTCTCCTGGACGATCCTGGAGAGTACAAGTTAGGTATGATCTACTGTAGATTTCATAATTTTCAAGTATTTATTCAAGGCTGTATCTCAATAATGGGCTGAAAGACCTTGCTGGAAGCAACATGTAAAGAATGTAGTTACTGAACATCTGGACATGATACAGACGTATCCTCATACACATAGCCTCAATACGCCATACTGCACGAGACGCCTGGCGCAAGTGAGCTGCCAGGTCCCATGTGACTCAGCTTGTGCCAACTTCTAGAAGTCTTTATTTCCTCAGAATGGAACTATGACAACTTGAAATCTATAACACAGAATGTTTGCGGTAATTCTTCGTATTCCATACGGCGATTGCAATATGCTTCTATTGCTGTTTTACCAGATGAAAATTATCAGTAAGAGTTGGACTCATACACTGTACACATCATTTGTCTTCTCTACAACTTGGTTGCTATATTTGTTCCACTCTGGTGCTCATGGAGTCAAGTGCTACAGCAGTACCACTTTCTTTTCATGCTGCGCTCTGGTCTCCTGTTCTTTAGTTTGTTAACCTCCCTCTGACTATATTTCTCCTGCCCTGACCTTCTGTCTGAACGGTCTCCTCTTGTCGGCTGCCTGATGCCCCTCATGTATTGCAAGTGTAAAGACTTTTCCTAGGCTTTGTTTTGCTGCTCTAGTAAAATGGCATCCAGTTTAACTTCATTTTAATGACTGTGAACATCAAAATCTGCATAACAGCCACCTGTTAGCATGATATTAAAGCGCAGAGCAGTATCATGCAGTGATCACATCTGTACACAGAGAATGGAAGACGCAATACGTGCTGATTTAACCCATTGGTCAACTATTTCAGATTTAATTGAGCTTAAATCCAATGGTTTTCCAATTTCCAGATATGGAAGTCCCATGTGGACTCTGCAGCATGTATGTACATTTTCTTTGAACTATTGTTGGTTGTGTGACTGCTAATTATTATTATTGTAAACAGCAATATACATTTACGAGAACATAGCCCAGTCACGGATCAATAATAATTCTGTGAACCATTTTTATAATGTCGACACAGTGTAATGACTCCTCTGCTTGTTTTACCTTCCCGAAGGGGCAATAAAATGCAATGCAAGTTATTGTTATCAAGCCCTTGCTCAGAACAGGGACAGCCACCTGTTATTTTTGCTGAGGTGAAACCTTGCAGCCATAAATAACAAAGGCATATAAACAGGCATATCTTCCAGCATGCAAGATGTTTATTTCCAATATACATGACCTAATTACTCCTTTAGCCTCAGAATAAGTCACTTTTACGAGCTCATTTTGCACCACGGTTACCTTTCTTCTCAGCAGCACTAATCCAAAAGATAGCAAAATGGCTTCATTTTTATGGAAAGCCTGCATGAATTCCAGGCTCATCTCAGAGGGAGAACTGAACAATAAGATAAGACCTGAGTTATTGTTTATGTGACTGATTGGCATAACCGAACACCCAGAGGGATGGGAATGCTTTTGTGCACATTAGTGGTAAATAAGATTGTGTCAGACATATTGAAGAAGGCAGTATGTGTCTAGGTAATACTGGTAAAATGCATTTAAACTGAACAAGCAAAGCGGCTTTATTTCTCATGTTACTTTTATCACAAGCTTGGAATCTATTTGATAATTGTCTCCGTCGATGATGGGAACATAATTTTACCAGGTTCATTGGACTGTGCGTCTTCCAGCATTAATACATTACAGAAATGTTAATCTACTGCCTCCTATTGAATGGTAGCAGCTGATGGTTGAGTTCCGTAGGTGGGCTCATTGAGGGGTTACTAAGCTTGTACATTAACATTATACAGCCATTAGTGTTTCTCAGCTTGTTGCAGGAATTCTCAACACATTTCTGAACATTCCATAACACACAGGTTCTAAAACTCGGTCCTCAAAACCACACACAGTCCATGATTTCCAGGCCACCTGTGGATTTTTAAAATCCTTTATGGGTACAAGTATATGTTCTAGTTTTGTGCAGTATTTATGCAAAGGGATAGGTAGGAAATTGTCATTGACAATTGAGGGAGGCAAGACTGGGAAGTTGTTCTGAAGTGTACAGTCACTGCATACAGGGCCGAATTCATGTTCAATGAATTAGCAAGTGCGATTATGTAGGCCACAGAACCGCTAATGTTAGCAAGTGAATTTGCCACCCAGAAATGATGAGAGAGGCCCACTGGAGTCATCACAAACTCATTCTCAGTTGCATACATACAGGATTTGCAGCCTACACACAAAAATGAGGAACATCTCAGCTTAGGGTCGGTCTATGGGGATGAAGACTGGACAAAGCAGTAGCGACATAGGCGCTCACAGCTGACGGCAGGTAAATGCCCCAAAAATTCCCATGACACGCCTGCATGTTCTCAACCAATCCCCATAAACCCCACGTTAACACCTCCAAACTGTCACTTCCTGTCAACCACTTTGTGATGAAATCCCTCTTGCAAGCAAGATCACAGCGGCACCTTCGCACATGCACATTGTGTTCGCACCACTTGTGTAGTCTACCCGTAATCGCTCCATTGCGTGATAATCGGGCATTGCATACAAACATGAATTAGGCCTATATTGTCTATATGAATTATTACTGGCTGTCAGAGGCCCATATACTGTACAGTAACTGTCATACAGCAGACTTCACTTTAGGATAATGAAGGAGTAATATTCCTGAGTATGCAGACAGCTGCAGAATCATTATTGGTTGCTACCTCTTCATCACTTCTCATAACTAGAGATGTGTGCGGACCCACATATTTTGGTTTTGGTTCTAATTCATCATCGTGTTTTGGCAAAACCACGCTTAAGTGTTTTGGTTCGGATTTGGTTTTTGGTTCAGTTTTGGATTCCTTTAAGATCGATAAAAATCGATAAACATTGATTAAACAAATAGATAAAAGTCTATAAAAGCAGCTAAAATCATGTCAATTTGACCTGTTTACATGCAATACAAAACCCAAGTTTTTTTTTTTTTTTAAATCTGAGTTCTAAATTGACAACATACCCAAGCCGGGACTTGGTTCCACTCAGAACCCCTTAGTTCGGGTGTGTTCATATTTCAGGAGAAACGAAGCGCACATCTCTACTCACAACAGACTATTTTAACTCTAACATATGTGACACTTACTTTTGTCTAGAGATGAGCGGGTTCGGTTTCTTTGAATCCGAACCCGCACGAACTTCACTTTTTTTTTCACGGGTCCGAGCGACTCGGATCTTCCCGCCTTGCTCGGTTAACCCGAGCGCGCCCGAACGTCATCATGACGCTGTCGGATTCTCGCGAGACTCGGATTCTATATAAGGAGCCGCGCGTCGCCGCCATTTTCACACGTGCATTGAGATTGATAGGGAGAGGACGTGGCTGGCGTCCTCTCCATTAGAATAGATTAGAAGAGAGAGAGAGAGAGAGAGATTGTGCAGACAGAGTTTACCACAGTGACCAGTGCAGTTGTTGTTAAGTTAACTTTTATTTAATATATCCGTTCTCTGCTATATCCGTTCTCTGCCTGAAAAAAACGATACACAGCAGTCACACAGTGTGACTCAGTCTGTGTGCACTCAGCTCAGCCCAGTGTGCTGCACATCAATGTATAAAAGCTTATAATAATTGTGGGGGAGACTGGGGAGCACTGCAGGTTGTTATAGCAGGAGCCAGGAGTACATAATATTATATTAATTTAAAATTAAACAGTGCACACTTTTGCTGCAGGAGTGCCACTGCCAGTGTGACTAGTGGTGACCAGTGCCTGACCACCAGTATAGTAGTATATTGTTGTATACTATCTCTTTATCAACCAGTCTATATTAGCAGCAGACACAGTACAGTGCGGTAGTTCACGGCTGTGGCTACCTCTGTGTCGGCAGTCGGCACTCGGCAGGCAGTCCGTCCATCCATAATTGTATAATTATATACCACCTAACCGTGGTATTTTTTTTTCTTTCTTTATACCGTCGTCATAGTCATACTAGTTGTTACGAGTATACTACTATCTCTTTATCAACCAGTGTACAGTGCGGTAGTTCACGGCTGTGGCTACCTCTGTGTCGGCAGTCGGCAGGCAGTCCGTCCATCCATAATTGTATTATTATAATATATACCACCTAACCGTGTTTTTTTTTTCATTCTTTATACCGTCATAGTGTCATACTAGTTGTTACGAGTATACTACTATCTCTTTATCAACCAGTGTACAGTGCGGTAGTTCACGGCTGTGGCTACCTCTGTGTCGGCAGTCGGCAGGCAGTCCGTCCATCCATAATTGTATTATAATATATACCACCTAACCGTGGTTTTTTTTTCATTCTTTATACCGTCATAGTGTCATACTAGTTGTTACGAGTATACTACTATCTCTTTATCAACCAGTGTACAGTGCGGTAGTTCACGGCTGTGGCTACCTCTGTGTCGGCAGTCGGCAGGCAGTCCGTCCATCCATAATTGTATTATAATATATACCACCTAACCGTGGTTTTTTTTTCATTCTTTATACCGTCATAGTCAGTCATACTAGTTGTTACGAGTATACTACTATCTCTTTATCAACCAGTGTACAGTGCGGTAGTTCACGGCTGTGGCTACCTCTGTGTCGGCACTCGGCAGGCAGTCCGTCCATCCATAATTGTATTATAATATATACCACCTAACCGTGGTTTTTTTTTCATTCTTTATACCGTCATAGTGTCATACTAGTTGTTACGAGTATACTACTATCTCTTTATCAACCAGTGTACAGTGCGGTAGTTCACGGCTGTGGCTACCTCTGTGTCGGCAGTCGGCAGGCAGTCCGTCCATCCATAATTGTATTATAATATATACCACCTAACCGTGGTTTTTTTTTCATTCTTTATACCGTCATAGTGTCATACTAGTTGTTACGAGTATACTACTATCTCTTTATCAACCAGTGTACAGTGCGGTAGTTCACGGCTGTGGCTACCTCTGTGTCGGCAGTCGGCAGGCAGTCCGTCCATCCATAATTGTATTATAATATATACCACCTAACCGTGGTTTTTTTTTCATTCTTTATACCGTCATAGTCAGTCATACTAGTTGTTACGAGTATACTACTATCTCTTTATCAACCAGTGTACAGTGCGGTAGTTCACGGCTGTGGCTACCTCTGTGTCGGAACTCGGCAGGCAGTCCGTCCATCCATAATTGTATTACAATATATACCACCTAACCGTGGTTTTTTTTTCATTCTTTATACCGTCATAGTCAGTCATACTAGTTGTTACGAGTATACTACTATCTCTTTATCAACCAGTGTACAGTGCGGTAGTTCACGGCTGTGGCTACCTCTGTGTCGGAACTCGGCAGGCAGTCCGTCCATCCATAATTGTATTACAATATGTACCACCTAACCGTGGTTTTTTTTTCATTCTTTATACCGTCATAGTCAGTCATACTAGTTGTTACGAGTATACTACTATCTCTTTATCAACCAGTGTACAGTGCGGTAGTTCACGGCTGTGGCTACCTCTGTGTCGGAACTCGGCAGGCAGTCCGTCCATCCATAATTGTATTATTATAATATATACCACCTAACCGTGGTTTTTTTTTCATTCTTTATACCGTCATAGTGTCATACTAGTTGTTACGAGTATACTACTATCTCTTTATCAACCAGTGTACAGTGCGGTAGTTCACGGCTGTGGCTACCTCTGTGTCGGCAGTCGGCAGGCAGTCCGTCCATCCATAATTGTATTATAATATATACCACCTAACCGTGGTTTTTTTTTCATTCTTTATACCGTCATAGTCAGTCATACTAGTTGTTACGAGTATACTACTATCTCTTTATCAACCAGTGTACAGTGCGGTAGTTCACGGCTGTGGCTACCTCTGTGTCGGCACTCGGCAGGCAGTCCGTCCATCCATAATTGTATTACAATATATACCACCTAACCGTGGTTTTTTTATACCACCTAACCGTGGCAGTCCGTCCATAATTGTATACTAGTATCCAATCCATCCATCTCCATTGTTTACCTGAGGTGCCTTTTAGTTCTGCCTATAAAATATGGAGAACAAAAAAGTTGAGGTTCCAAAATTAGGGAAAGATCAAGATCCACTTCCACCTCGTGCTGAAGCTGCTGCCACTAGTCATGGCCGAGACGATGAAATGCCAGCAACGTCGTCTGCCAAGGCCGATGCCCAATGTCATAGTACAGAGCATGTCAAATCCAAAACACCAAATATCAGAAAAAAAAGGACTCCAAAACCTAAAATAAAATTGTCGGAGGAGAAGCGTAAACTTGCCAATATGCCATTTACCACACGGAGTGGCAAGGAACGGCTGAGGCCCTGGCCTATGTTCATGGCTAGTGGTTCAGCTTCACATGAGGATGGAAGCACTCAGCCTCTCGCTAGAAAACTGAAAAGACTCAAGCTGGCAAAAGCACCGCAAAGAACTGTGCGTTCTTTGAAATCCCAAATCCACAAGGAGAGTCCAATTGTGTCGTTTGCGATGCCTGACCTTCCCAACACTGGACGTGAAGAGCATGCGCCTTCCACTATTTGCATGCCCCCTGCAAGTGCTGGAAGGAGCACCCGCAGTCCAGTTCCTGATAGTCAGATTGAAGATGTCAGTGTTGAAGTACACCAGGATGAGGAGGATATGGGTGTTGCTGGCGCTGGGGAGGAAATTGACCAGAAGGATTCTGATGGTGAGGTGGTTTGTTTAAGTCAGGCACCCGGGGAGACACCTGTTGTCCGTGGGAGGAATATGGCCGTTGACATGCCAGGTGAAAATACCAAAAAAATCAGCTCTTCGGTGTGGAGGTATTTCACCAGAAATGCGGACAACAGGTGTCAAGCCGTGTGTTCCCTTTGTCAAGCTGTAATAAGTAGGGGTAAGGACGTTAACCACCTCGGAACATCCTCCCTTATACGTCACCTGCAGCGCATTCATAATAAGTCAGTGACAAGTTCAAAAACTTTGGGTGACAGCGGAAGCAGTCCACTGACCAGTAAATCCCTTCCTCTTGTAACCAAGCTCACGCAAACCACCCCACCAACTCCCTCAGTGTCAATTTCCTCCTTCCCCAGGAATGCCAATAGTCCTGCAGGCCATGTCACTGGCAAGTCTGACGAGTCCTCTCCTGCCTGGGATTCCTCCGATGCATCCTTGCGTGTAACGCCTACTGCTGCTGGCGCTGCTGTTGTTGCCGCTGGGAGTCGATGGTCATCCCAGAGGGGAAGTCGTAAGCCCACTTGTACTACTTCCAGTAAGCAATTGACTGTTCAACAGTCCTTTGCGAGGAAGATGAAATATCACAGCAGTCATCCTACTGCAAAGCGGATAACTGAGGCCTTGGCATCCTGGGTGGTGAGAAACGTGGTTCCGGTATCCATCATTACTGCAGAGCCAACTAGAGACTTGTTGGAGGTACTGTGTCCCCGGTACCAAATACCATCTAGGTTCCATTTCTCTAGGCAGGCGATACCGAAAATGTACACAGACCTCAGAAAAAGAGTCACCAGTGTCCTAAAAAATGCAGCTGTACCCAATGTCCACTTAACCACGGACATGTGGACAAGTGGAGCAGGGCAGGGTCAGGACTATATGACTGTGACAGCCCACTGGGTAGATGTATGGACTCCCGCCGCAAGAACAGCAGCGGCGGCACCAGTAGCAGCATCTCGCAAACGCCAACTCTTTCCTAGGCAGGCTACGCTTTGTATCACCGCTTTCCAGAATACGCACACAGCTGAAAACCTCTTACGGCAACTGAGGAAGATCATCGCGGAATGGCTTACCCCAATTGGACTCTCCTGTGGATTTGTGGCATCGGACAACGCCAGCAATATTGTGTGTGCATTAAATCTGGGCCAATTCCAGCACGTCCCATGTTTTGCACATACCTTGAATTTGGTGGTGCAGAATTTTTTTAAAAACGACAGGGGCGTGCAAGAGATGCTGTCGGTGGCCAGAAGAATTGCGGGACACTTTCGGCGTACAGGCACCACGTACAGAAAACTGGAGCACCACCAAAAACTACTGAACCTGCCCTGCCATCATCTGAAGCAAGAAGTGGTAACGAGGTGGAATTCAACCCTCTATATGCTTCAGAGGTTGGAGGAGCAGCAAAAGGCCATTCAAGCCTATACAATTGAGCACGATATAGTAGGTGGAATGCACCTGTCTCAAGTGCAGTGGAGAATGATTTCAACGTTGTGCAAGGTTCTGATGCCCTTTGAACTTGCCACACGTGAAGTCAGTTCAGACACTGCCAGCCTGAGTCAGGTCATTCCCCTCATCAGGCTTTTGCAGAAGAAGCTGGAGGCATTGAAGGAGGAGCTAACACGGAGCGATTCCGCTAGGCATGTGGGACTTGTGGATGCAGCCCTTAATTCGCTTAACAAGGATTCACGGGTGGTCAATCTGTTGAAATCAGAGCACTACATTTTGGCCACCGTGCTCGATCCTAGATTTAAAGCCTACCTTGGATCTCTCTTTCCGGCAGACACAGGTCTGCTGGGGTTGAAAGACCTGCTGGTGACAAAATTGTCAAGTCAAGCGGAACGCGACCTGTCAACATCTCCTCCTTCACATTCTCCCGCAACTGGGGGTGCGAGGAAAAGGCTCAGAATTCCGAGCCCACCCGCTGGCGGTGATGCAGGGCAGTCTGGAGCGACTGCTGATGCTGACATCTGGTCCGGACTGAAGGACCTGACAACGATTACGGACATGTCGTCTACTGTCACTGCATATGATTCTCTCAACATTGATTGAATGGTGGAGGATTATATGAGTGACCGCATCCAAGTAGGCACGTCACACAGTCCGTACTTATACTGGCAGGAAAAAGAGGCAATTTGGAGGCCCTTGCACAAACTGGCTTTATTCTACCTAAGTTGCCCTCCCACAAGTGTGTACTCCGAAAGAGTGTTTAGTGCCGCCGCTCACCTTGTCAGCAATCGGCGTACGAGGTTACATCCAGAAAATGTGGAGAAGATGATGTTCATTAAAATGAATTATAATCAATTCCTCCGCGGAGACATTGACCAGCAGCAATTGCCTCCACAAAGTACACAGGGAGCTGAGATGGTGGATTCCAGTGGGGACGAATTGATAATCTGTGAGGAGGGGGATGTACACGGTGATATATCGGAGGGTGAAGATGAGGTGGACATCTTGCCTCTGTAGAGCCAGTTTGTGCAAGGAGAGATTAATTGCTTCTTTTTTGGGGGGGGTCCAAACCAACCCGTCATATCAGTCACAGTCGTGTGGCAGACCCTGTCACTGAAATGATGGGTTGGTTAAAGTGTGCATGTCCTGTTTTGTTTATACAACATAAGGGTGGGTGGGAGGGCCCAAGGATAATTCCATCTTGCACCTCTTTTTTCTTTTCTTTTTCTTTGCATCATGTGCTGATTGGGGAGGGTTTTTTGGAAGGGACATCCTGCGTGACACTGCAGTGCCACTCCTAGATGGGCCCGGTGTTTGTGTCGGCCACTAGGGTCGCTAATCTTACTCACACAGCTACCTCATTGCGCCTCTTTTTTTCTTTGCGTCATGTGCTGTTTGGGGAGGGTTTTTTGGAAGGGACATCCTGCGTGACACTGCAGTGCCACTCCTAGATGTGCCCGGTGTTTGTGTCGGCCACTAGGGTCGCTAATCTTACTCACACAGTCAGCTACCTCATTGCGCCTCTTTTTTTCTTTGCGTCATGTGCTGTTTGGGGAGGGTTTTTTGGAAGGGCCATCCTGCGTGACACTGCAGTGCCACTCCTAGATGGGCCCGGTGTTTGTGTCGGCCACTAGGGTCGCTAATCTTACTCACACAGCTACCTCATTGCGCCTCTTTTTTTCTTTGCGTCATGGGCTGTTTGGGGAGGGTTTTTTGGAAGGGACATCCTGCGTGACACTGCAGTGCCACTCCTAGATGGGCCCGGTGTTTGTGTCGGCCACTAGGGTCGCTTATCTTACTCACACAGCGACCTCGGTGCAAATTTTAGGACTAAAAATAATATTGTGAGGTGTGAGGTATTCAGAATAGACTGAAAATGAGTGTAAATTATGGTTTTTGAGGTTAATAATACTTTGGGATCAAAATGACCTCCAAATTCTATGATTTAAGCTTTTTAGTGTTTTTGGAAAAAAACACCCGAATCCAAAACACACCCGAATCCGACAAAAATAATTCGGTGAGGTTTTGCCAAAACGCGTTCGAACCCAAAACACGGCCGCGGAACCGAACCCAAAACCAAAACACAAAACCCGAAAAATTTCAGGCGCTCATCTCTACGTTTTGTCAGTGCTCCGTGGCATCCATAAGTCACCAGTCTCCCACTGTGCGTATAGCATTTATCACTGTTTATATTTAAGAAAAAAAAAGTGTTTACATCGGCTGTGACTAAAACTGTATATTTTGCTAAGACATTTTAAGTTCCTTCTTCGGCCACTTGTAAAACCAGGAGTTATAGAACTTTACAAACGACCCTATTAATAAAGGTTTTTATACACCGGATATGTAAGTTTGGCTGTCTTCCGAATTCTTATGCTGGTATACTGGTGCGCTCACTGCAAGGTAGTCACTGCTTAAATACAGTAGATCTGATTATAGATATTGTTGAACTTAATGGGAACAACATGGTCGCTACAAATGCTCTTTAATTTTAATAGCTGGATGGATCGAAATAGTACAAACAGCTTATGACACAAATGTTGGTGTGTTCTCTGACTATGTAATTCCCATAGAGGTCAATCATTTATAATTAGAGACAAACAATTTTGCAGTGAACACAGATGAACGTCAGAGCACTGTACTAGATGGGAGCTACAATCAACATCTGGTTGTGATATAGCTTTATAGAAATACAACAACGTTCATAACATTTTAGCACTTTAGCAATTTTTGCACTTGCCCAACCCACTCAGGAATCATTTTGGGAGCATAATCTACAGCGTTTTACATGTACCTGCATCCTGTCTGTAATCCTTAAGAAGAAAACACTGGGGCAGATGTATTAACCTGGAGAAGGCATTAGGAAGTGATAAACCAGTGATATGTGCAAGGTGATAAACACACCAGCCAATCAGCTCCCATATGTAAATGAACAGTTAGGAGCTGATTGGCTGGTGCATTATCACCTTGCACTTAATACTGCTTTATCACTGGTTTATCACTTCCTTATGCCTTCTCCAGGTTAATACATCTACCCCACTGTTTGAATGGGACTAAAAGACTAAGGGGGACATTTACTAAGCAGTGATAAGAGCGGAGAAGTGAGCCAGTGGAGAAATTGCCCCATCAACCAATCAGCAGCTCTGTATAATTTTATAGTATGCAAATTATAGATGTTACTTCAGTGCTGATTGGTTGCCATGGGCAACTTCTCCGCTCTTATCACTGCTTAGTAAATTTCCCCCTCAGGGGTCTATTTACTAAGCCTTGGATAGAGATAAAGTGGACGGAGATAAAGTACCAGCCAATCGGCTCCTGTCATTTTTCAAACCCAGCCTGTGACATGGCAGTTAAGAGCTGATTGGCTGCTCATTTATCTCCGTTCACTTTATCTCCATCCAAGGCTTAGTAAATAGACCCCTAAATAAACATATGGCCATAAATCATATAGCAAATATAACCTTATCTCTCTGCATAAATTAACATATGTAAGTGTGATGTGCTGCTTGTTTGCAGGAGAAGATTCAGAAGTTAGACCTCCACTAAGCTCAACATTATTCCCCCCATAACATTGTGGAGTAACCAGTTATCCGGGGTCACTGACCGCAGGTAATTGCTTTGCCGGGGGCTATCCAATTAGCCCAGATAAGCTAGCGTGATCTGAGGCTTATCGGGGATTTTGTTTCACCTGCCTCAGGTAGGCAAAACCAACTCCCCAAAAGCAGGCCTGTTTTCATGCAAGAATAGCCCTGCAGCTGGCAAAAACACACAGGTCTCCCTGAACCTGTTTTTTTTTTTCATGATAAAATTTATTTTTTAGAGGCAATCTACTTGGACAGCCTGTAGAAAAATATTGGTAAAATACCTGAAAAAAAATCACAATTTTTTTTAAATTTTTGCGCACGGCGCACCCAATGTTTTATCATGGGTAATTGGCTACAACCCATAGTGTTATACTGTGTTCTTAATGAGGGCCTCATCGAATGCCATTATACTGTACTGGATGCAGGGCCAGATTAAGCCTTCTGGGGGCCTGGGACACTTTTTTGGCCCTCCATCTTGTCAGCACAGTCAGTACTAGTCATCTGGCTCGCACCCACCGGTAAACTAATACAATTTTCTCTAACGTCCTAAGTAAATGCTGGGGACTCCGTAAGGACCATGGGGAATAGCGGCTCCGCAGGAGACTGGGCACATCTAAAGAAAGCTTTAGGACTAACTGGTGTGCACTGGCTCCTCCCCCTATGACCCTCCTCCAAGCCTCAGTTAGATTTCTGTGCCCGACGAGAAGGGTGCACACTAGGGGCTCTCCTGAGCTTCTTAGTGAAAGTTTTAGTTTAGGTTTGTTATTTTCAGTGAGACCTGCTGGCAACAGGCTCACTGCATCGAGGGACTAAGGGGAGAAGAAGCGAACTCACCTGCGTGCAGAGTGGATTGGGCTTCTTGGCTACTGGACATTAGCTCCAGAGGGACGATCACAGGTTCAGCCTGGATGGGTCCCGGAGCCGTGCCGCCGGCCCCCTTACAGAGCCAGAAGAGCGAAGAGGTCCGGAGAAAGCGGCAGCAGAAGACGTTCCTGTCTTCAAATAAGGTAGCGCACAGCACTGCAGCTGTGCGCCATTGCTCTCAGCACACTTCACACTCCGGTCACTGAGGGTGCAGGGCGCTGGGGGGGGCGCCCTGAGACGCAATAAAAGAAATACCTTACATGGCAAAAAAATGCATCACATATAGCTCCTGGGCTATATGGATGCATTTAACCCCTGCCAGAATATACAAAAAAACGGGAGATAAGGCCGCCGAAAAGGGGGCGGAGCCTATCTCCTCAGCACACTGGCGCCATTTTCCCTCACAGCTCAGTTGGAGGGAAGCTCCCTGACTCTTCCCTGCACTACAGAAAGGGTTAAAAAAAGAGAGGGGGGCACTATTTAGGCGCAGTATTAAAACATACAGCAGCTATAAGGGGAAAAACACTTATATAAGGTTATCCCTGTATATATATATAGCGCTCTGGTGTGTGCTGGCATACTCTCCCTCTGTCTCCCCAAAGGGCTAGTGGGGTCCTGTCCTCTATCAGAGCTTTCCCTGTGTGTGTGCTGTGTGTCGGTACGTTTGTGTCGACATGTATGAGGAGAAAAATGATGTGGAGACGGAGCAGAGTGTCTGTAACAGTGATGTCACCCCCTAGGGGGTCGACACCTGAGTGGATGTACTGTTGAAAATTACGTGACAGTGTCAGCTCTATATAAAAAAAAAAAAAAAAAAAACAGTGGTTGACATGAGACAGCCGGCTACTCAGCTTGTGCCTGTCCAGACGTCTCATAGGCCGTCAGGGGCTCTAAAGCGGCCGTTACCTCAGATGGCAGATACAGACGCCGACACGGATACTGACTCCTGTGTCGACGGTGAAGAGACAACCGTGATTTCCAGTAGGGCCACACGTTACATGATTGAGACAATGGCAAATGTTTTTATACATTTCTGATAATACGAGTACCACCAAAAAAGGGGTATTATGTTCGGTGATCGAAAAACTACCTGTAGTTTTCCTGAATCTGAGAAATAAAATGAGGTGTGTGATGATGCGTGGGTTTCCCCCCGATAACAATTGATAATTTCTTAAAAAGTATTGGCTGCATACCCTTTCCCGCCAGAGGTTAGGGTGCGTTGGGAAACACCCCCTAGGGGGGATAAGGCGCTCACACGCTTGTAAGAACAAGGGCTCTACCCTCTCATGAGATGGCCGCCCTTAAGGATCCTGCTGATAGAAAGCAGGAGGGTATCCAAAAAGGTATTTACACACATACTGGTGTTATACTGCGACCAGCAATCGCCTCAGCCTGGAGGTGCAGTGCTGGGTTGGCATGGTCGGATTCCCTGACTGGAAATATTGATATCCTAGATAAGGATAGTATATTATTGCCTATAGAGCATTTAAAAGATGCATTTCTATATATGCATGATGCACAGCGGAATATTTGCCGACTGGCATCAAGTATAAGTGCGTTGTCCAATTCTACCAGTAAAATGGTCAGGTGATGCGGATTCCAAACAGCATTTGGAAGTATTGCCTTTGAAAAGGGACATTTGGGGTCGGTCTTTTAGACCTGGTGGCCACAGCAACAACTGGGAAATCCACGTTTGTACCACAGGTCGCCTCTCAAAATAAGACGCCGTATTATCAGGCGCAGTCCTTTGTTGGCAAGCGGACAAAAGGTTCCTCTTTTCTGCTCGTGACAGAGGGAGAGGAAAAAGGCTGAAGAGATTAGCCAGTTCCCAGGAACAGAAACCCTTTCCCGCCTCTGCCAAGCCCTCAGTATGACGCTAGGGCCTTACAAGCTCAGGCACGGTGGGGGCCCGTTCTCAATGAATTTCAGTGCGCAGTGGGCTCACTCGCAAGTAGACCCCTGGATCCTTCAGGTAATATCTCAAGGGTACATATTGGAATTCGAGACGTCTCCCCCTCGCCGTTTCCAAAAGTCGGCTTCACCGACGTCTCCCTCTGACAGGGAGGCAGTTTTGGAAGCCATTCACAAGCTGTATTCCCAGCAGGTGATAATCAAGGTACCCCTCCTGCAACAGGGAACGGGGTATTATTCCACACTATTGTGGTACCGAAGCCAGACGGCTCGGTGAGACCGATTCTAAATCTAAATCTAAAATCTAAAATCTTTGAACACTTACATACAGAGGTTCAAATTCAAGATTGAGTCACTCAGAGCAGTGATTGCGAACCTGGAAGAAGGGGACTACATGATGTCTCGGGACATCAAGGATGCTTACCTTCATGTCAAAATTTACCCTTCTCACCAAGGGTACCTCAGGTTATGGTACAGAACTGTCACTATCAGTTCAGACGCTGCCGTAGGGATGGTCCACGGCACCCCGGGTCTTTACCAAGGTAATGGCCGAAATGATATCCCTTCGAAGGAAGGAAATTTTAGTTATCCCTTACTTGGACGATTCCCTGATAAGGGTAAGATCCAGGGAACAGTTGGAAGTCGGTGTAGCACTATCTCAGGTAGTGTTGCGGCAGCACGATTGGATTCTCAATATTCCAAAATCGCAGCTGGTTCCGACGACTTGTCTTCTGTTTCCTAGGGATGTTCCTGGACACAGTCCAGAAAAAAGGTGTTTCTCCCGGAAGAGAAAGCCAGGGAGTTATCCGAGCTAGTCAGGAACCTCCTAAAACCGAACCAAGGCTCAGTGCATCAATGCACAAGGGTTCGGGGTAAAAATGGTGGCTTCCTACGAAGCAATCCCATTCGCTAGATTCCACGCAAGAACTTTCCAGTGGAACCTACTGGACAAATGGTCCGGGTCGCATTTTCAGAGGCATCAGCGGATAACCCTGTCACCAAGGACAAGGGTATCCATCCTGTGGTGGTTGCAGAGTGCTCATCTTCTAGAGGGCCGCAGATTCGGCATTCAGGACTGGGTCCTGGTGACCACGGATGCCAGCCTGCGAGGCTGGGGAGCAGTCACACGGGGAAGGAATATCCAGGGCTTAGGGTCAAGCCTGGATACATCACTTCACATAAATATCCTGAAGCTAAGGGCCATTTACAATGCTCTAAGCTTAGCAAGACCTCAGCTTCAAGGTCAGCCGGTGTTGATCCAGTTGGACAACATCATGGCAGTCACCCACGTAAACAGACAGGGTGGCACAAGAAGCAGGAGGGCAATGGCAGAAGCTGCAGGGATTCTTCGCTGGGCGGAAAATCATGTGATAGCACTGTCAACAGTATTCATTCCGGGAGTGGACAACTGGGAAGCAGACTTCCTCAGCACGACCTCCACCCGGGAGAGTGGGGACTTCACCCAGAAGTCGTCCACATGATTAAAAAACTCGACAGGTATTGCGCCAGGTCAAGAGACCCTCAGGCAATAGTTGTAGACGCTCTGGTAACACCGTGGGTGTACCAGTCAGTGTATGTGTTCCCTCCTCTGCCTCTCATACCCAAGGTACTGAGATTGATAAGATGGAGAGGAGAAAGCACTATATTCGTGGCTCCGGATTGGCCAAGAAGGACTTGGTAACCGGAACTTCAAGAGATGCTCACGGAGGATCCGTGGCCTCTACCTCTAAGAAGGGACCTACTCCAGCAAGGACCCTGTCTGTTCCAAGACTTACCGCGGCTGCGTTTGACGGCATGCCGGTTGAACACCGGATCCTGAAGAAAAAAAGGCATTCCGGATGAAGTCATCCATATCCTGATCTAAAGCCAGGAAGGATGTAACCGCAAAAACATTATCACCGCAATTGGCGAAAATATGTTGCGTAGTGCGAGGCCAGTAAGGCCCGACGGAGGAAATTCAACTGGGTCGGTGCCTACATTTCCTGCAAACAGGAGTGTCTATGGGCCTGAAATTGGGGTCCATTAAGGTTCAGATTTCGGCCCTGTCAATTTTCTTCCAAAAAAGAACTAGCTTCAGTCCCTGAAGTTTAGACGTTTGTAAAAGGGGTACTGCATATACAGCCTCCTTTTGTGCCTCCAGTGGCAATTTGGGATCTCAATGTAGTTTGGGTTCCAAAAGTCACATTGGTTTGAACCACTTAAATCTGTGGAGTTAAAATATCTCACATGGAAAGTGGTCATGCTGTTGGCCCTGGCCTGGGCCAGGCGCGTGTCAGAATTGGCGGCTTTATCCTGTAAAAGCCCTTATCTGATTTTCCATTCGGACAGGGCGGAATTGAGGACTCGTCCTCAGTTTCTCCCTAAGGTGGTTCCAGCGTTTTCACCTGAACCAACCTATTGTGGTGCCTGCGGCTACTAGGGACTTGGAGGAATCCAAGTTGCTGGATGTTGTCAGGGCCCTGAAAATATTCCAGGACGGCTGGAGTCAGGAAATCTGACTCGCTGTTTATCCTGTATGCACCCAACAAGCTGGGTGCTCCTGCTTCTAAGCAGACTATTGCTCGTTGGATTTGTAGTACAATTCAGCTTGCACATTCTGTGGCAGGCCTGCCACAGCTAAAATCTGTAAAAGCCCGTTCCACAAGGAAAGTGGGCTCATCTTGGGCGGCTGCCCGAGGGGTCTCGGCTTTACAACTTTGGCGAGCAGCTACTTGGTCAGGGGCAAACACGTTTGCTAAATTCTACAAATTTGATACCCTGGCTGAGGAGGACCTGGAGTTCTCTCATTCGGTGCTGCAGAGTCATCCGCACTCTCCCGCCCGTTTGGGAGCTTTGGTATAATCCCCATGGTCCTTACGGAGTCCCCAGCATCCACTTAGGACGTTAGAGAAAATAAGAATTTACTTACCGATAATTCTATTTCTCATAGTCCGTAGTGGATGCTGGGCGCCCATCCCAAGTGCGGATTGTCTGCAATACTTGTACATAGTTACAAAAATCGGGTTATTATTGTTGGGAGCCATCTTTTCAGAGGCTCCTCTGTTATCATACTGTTAACTGGGTTCAGATCACAAGTTATACGGTGTGATTGGTGTGGCTGGTATGAGTCTTACCCGGGATTCAAAATCCTTCCTTATTGTGTACGCTCGTCCGGGCACAGTATCCTAACTGAGGCTTGGAGGAGGGTCATAGGGGGAGGAGCCAGTGCACACCAGTTAGTCCTAAAGCTTTCTTTAGATGTGCCCAGTCTCCTGCGGAGCCGCTATTCCCCATGGTCCTTACGGAGTCCCCAGCATCCACTACGGACTATGAGAAATAGAATTATCGGTAAGTAAATTCTTATTATAAAGGGGATGGGGGGTTATTACAGTCAGATTAAAAGTCGACTTCCTGTAACCTATATAGAGTGCATTAGATAAAGTAACAGGATACATTAAAGCATAACATAAACAAACAGATGGATGTGACGGCTACACTACAGGCCGCAGGGATCTGAGGTGAGCAGAGTTGCAATACAAGACAGCAAAGCAGCATTAACTATGTATATATATATATATATATATATATACACACACACACACACACACACACACACACACACAACACCAGGGTGGTTCAATAAGTAAAGTAAAAAGACCTCTTGCATGTGCAATGGAGTTTGTTTCATTCTAATTTCATGCCCATTTGACCGCGTTTCATATCAGTCATACTATCCCAACAGGTGTAAGATGTCGGGGATGTCTGAAACATGGACAGGCATTGAGGTGCGTATTGTGATCAGATTTCTGCGTCTAAAGGGCACATCAGCACCTAAAATTTGTTGCAACTTGTCGAGATGATAACATCATGTCAAGGAAACAGGTTTGGGTTTGATGCACTGCCTGTGGTGGACATGCTTGGCTGTCTGGATCGCTGCTCATCTTCAATGTGTGTCCTGCCGTTATCAAAGGGAATGACTTTGAAAACATCTATTTTCTTTTGAAAGCACAGAAAGAAAACACAATCACAGTTTCAGTCACCAGAAGAGCCAATCATTAACAACAACGGAGAAGCACATCTAACACAAAGGTAATTACAACAGGGACATTCTTAATATTCATTTTGATTTAGCCTGTAATATATAATCTTTTAGAAAGCTTTGTATTAACTTCAGGTGGCAGATTTCTTTCTACCAAAGTTACGGCACTGTTTGTTACATGGAAGGCAATGATAGGACATCACTTTGTAAAGTCATGTCCATTCTGAAGGCTTTATCTGGATGTAATATAACCTCACACATAAAACCATGAAACAGATTAAAGCATTAGTTAAGAATTTAAGTAGGTCCACCTCAGGACGTTAAGCCACTGAGACAAGTTTGAAAATCTCAAATGACCATTTTGAAAGGTTGTCAGGAAAATTAATTACCATCTTGATTTAAAGAGTACGCTTCTCTCCCCAGTGACAAAAGAAGTCTTTAATTATTGAAGGCACTAGGCAGCGGTTTGCCCTCTCGTTCCAGATATAACATGTCTGGGAGAATCAGGTATCATATTATGAAATTATTCCAGGACACACAGCGCAAGGCGGCTAAATCGCCACGTTTGTCACTGTCATGTTCTAAGTTATCTCAATGGTAAATCTGATGTAAGTTACAAGGAGAAGCACACACATAGCATATGATATCTAGGTAAACCTTCACCTTATTTATCTGCACTATAAGAGCTCCTTTAGCAACAAATACAGTACAGTACACAATACAGAATAACTACAAAAGTTGTACAAAACAAATTAAAAAAACATAAATAAGTAGGAATTAGAGGCATATTTATCAAGTCCGTTTTTTTAAAAACAATTTTGCAGAATCTAGAGTTTCTGCATGATTATATATCTCTTGGCTACGCAATAATACATTATTACAGCAGAAACAGTGCTGCAGACCACTGTCCCCATTATTCTCAATGGGGACTATGATCTGACCCCTATGTATCAAACTCCAAAGAGTGTAACCTTTGGGAGTTTGCCCCAGTTGGTTAATGCTGTCTTCAGATTTTACGACCCTCTCTTGCAGTATCCCACCAGCTCTGGTAACTGACATTGGGGGAGATGTACTAGAGCCTTGAAGAGTGATAAAGGGGAGAGAGATAAAGGGCCAGCCAATCAGATACTAACTGCCTTGTTACAGGCTGTGTTTGGTTGGCAGTTTATTGCTCTACAATTTATCATTCTCCGACCTAGGCAGTGGCGAAAGTTCGTCCCAGTTGCCCGTAGGCAAGATATATATTGGTGCCCCTAACCCTATCCCTATATATAAATACATATATGTATGTTTATGGAGTGTCCTAAATATATATATGTAATAATTTCATTGTCATTTATTTTAGATTCTATCTATGACAATTATTTTGCAAGTGTCATACCCAGTATTAGAACCCATGAAACAGGCACCTTACTGATGCAGTACGGATGGTGTAATGGTTAGCATTACTGACTCACAGCACTGAGGTCATGGGTTCGATTCCCACCATGATCCTAACTATGTGGAGTTTGCATATTCTCCCCGTACTTGCGTGGGTTTCCTCCCACAATCCAAAAATATACTGGTAGGTTGATTGGCTCCCAACAAACTTAACCCTAGCGTGAATGTGTCTGTGTGTACATGTGATAGGGAATATATATTGTAAGCTTCACCGGGGCAGGGACTGATGTGAATGGGCAAAAAAAATCTGTAAAGCGCTGCGGAATATGTGTGCGCTATATAAATAAATTGTAATAATAATAATAATACTGATGGAGCTATTTGCTCCTGCATAGTAAGCATATATAGTTAGAATTCTCATGCTTCCTGTACAGGAGCAAATAGCACCATTAGTAAGGTGTCTGCTACCAGTGTAATACAGTAGGTCGTGGGTACTAATCCTGGGTATGACACTTGCAAAATGTAGGTCTATAATAAAAAAGGGTTCACTACGGCTGGCCGGCGGTCGGGCTCCCGGCGACCAGCATCCCGGCGCCGGGAGCCCGACCGCCGGCTTACCGACAGCGTGGCGAGCGCAAATGAGCCCCTTGCGGGCTCGCTGCGCTCGCCACGCTACGGGTAGCGCGCCACACTATTTTATTCTTCCTCTATGGGGGTCGTGGACCCCCACAAGGGAAAATAAGTGTCGGTATGCCGGCTGTCGGGCTCCCGGCGCCGGTATACTGAGCGCCGGGAGCCCGACCGCCGGCATACAGAAGACCACACAATAAAAAAGGAGTGACTTCTAAGATGCAGGGACTAGTGGGGAAGTTGGCCACGGAAGAGATAGCGGTGACTATCAATTAACTGATTAAAACAGTTAATTGGTGTCGCTACTATAGCAGGAAATACCTAAAGAGAGGGCAGCACACACAGAACAGGATTAAATGAAGGAGAAGTGCCCCCTTTCAGAGCAGGAACCCAGCGGCAGCTGACACTGTTGCCTCCCACAGTTACGCCTCTGCTCCTAGGCTTAGTGCATCTCCAGAATCTTGAGGGGAGTCTTTTCAACATGTGTACCGTGTGGTAAATCGCAGGGGCAGAGGTTCCCACAACTACTGTCTCTGTAATTCATTTGCAATACATAGCTGGAGTGTTTTGTTAGAATAGAAATATCCGATCATAATGTGGATTGATAATAATCACAGCACTGTTAAGATTATTAATACATACTGAAACAACCTTAATCATTTCAATTGCAGAAACATTTTTACTACTATAGCTCCAATTACAGGTATGCAGTCCAAACAGAAATGTTTTGCCAGAGATCACTACTACTGTAAGTCCCCAAGTTGTGGGATGATAGCAATGACTAACATTCAGCGAACATTAGAGATAAGCAAAGTTCACGCTAAAGATTTCATGGCAGAGCAGGCTGTACTGCCAGGTGCATAGTTCCACTTTTGCTTTCTTATTCGGCTGAGTGGCATTCAGTGTTATCTTAAATTCACAATTTTGAAGAATTCGTAGTCTGTAAACACTGTTGTGATGATAACAATGTAATTTCTTGTTTCTGTTATATGGTGTAATTGGGGTTGTGACGGTGTTCCTAACATAGGACCTCATTTTGCATTTGATGCACCAAACATACAGAGAAAAAGACTTTGGAAAAAAAGCATACTCCTTTCAGATGCCACTTGATGATGATAATAGTAAATGCGAATATTAGTAACTGATTTGTACACAATACAAAAACATAGTGAAGGGTCCTATTATATACAAGATAGAACAGTGTCATAACAGTTGTTATTATATGAAAAATTACATTTTCCATTGGGATGTAGTAAAATACAAACAACTCTGTGTCTATTTACCAGCTCTTGCATAGAAATTACCTTCTGAAGGTGATAGCCAATCAAAGGGAGAACACAGAGACGTCATCACCAACTGCCGGCCCCAGCCAGATGCAACTGGACCCTTGCTATGGAAACTTGCAGTGGAAGCAGTGACCACAGTCTGGAACACACGGTAGGGAAAGATAGGGATAGAATCTCCCCACTGCTAGAGGCAGACCTAGACAATTTATGCTGCACCTGCTCCAACCACTTCTTACTCAACAGAGCTACTGTTGTAGCCACGCACATCCTTCATGTAGTTTCGCCATACATGTGTCTTAGTCGCGGCCTAAATATAGCCAAGGTTGGCATGGTAAGGTATACTAAGGCGCAAGAGGATCCACAGCATGCAATACACAGTTTCACCACTGGGTAGCGACTGCTCCACGAATGAAAACTACAGCGCTAAAAAGAATAGCAGCTGATGGATGTAGCACTACAGAATACTATACAATAGCAAGCCCTGATAAGCGGGACAGTCAATTACTGTAAAGCTTTACAGTGTAAATAAAGTTCTTTATTTAATACAAGTCACACATGGTCCTTCCTTGGACTTATAATTTTGGCGGTGATGGGCGGCAGTGACAGCATGCCTCACAAATGAACGGTGGGGGGGAAGGCTGCCTATGAATTTACAGTATTACTCACTGTAACTTGTGGCGCGAGTGACAGCATGCCTCACAAATGTACTGTGGGCACCAGAAGCGCTCTAGGAAATGACCACTTTCAGTAGCTGACTTGTGCGTCTTTTGCCCCCCCCCCAAAAAAACAAAACAAAAATCACTCTAATCAATGACATCACTATGTTACTGCTGGTGTGCAAATACTGACAGCGTGGCTGCTTTGCCCTAGTGGTATTGTGATTGCTTAGCATACCCTCGAGCTTGGTTAGGTTGAGGTGCTGGCTATTGTTGCATACCTCCCAACTTTGCCAGCATCCAAGGGGGGACACCAGCGCATTAGGGGGTGTGGGCTACCAAAAAGGGTGTGTGGCCTCATGGCAAGTGCCGTGATTGCAAGCCACGCCCCCATTTTTGTCATTATGGGGACATGGACAGCGCTGTGAGAGCTGCTGGCCATGCCCCCTGTCCCTCTCTGCCCGCTGCTCTCCTCAGAGCAGCGATTGACAGGGAGGGATCTCCCAACTGCCCCCCCACTAACGGGACACTGCGACCCGCGGGTGGGACAGCGGGACAGACCTTGAAAAACGGTACTGTCCCGCCAAAATCGGGACAGTTGGGAGGTATGCTGTTGTGCCTTCTGGGTTCCCGTCTCCCAACAAAAGTCAGCATGAGCCATTCATTTCCATACTGAAGAAAAAGTGTTATTGTCATTTAACATTACACCCAGTCCATGAAATCTCAAGTCTCACAGTGTAGTGGGGGTGAGGGGGAAGGCTGCCTATGAATTGACAGTATCACACATTGTGACTTGTGCCGTGAATGACACAAATGAATGGTGGGCTCCAGGGGCGCTCTAGGAAATGGGTTCACTATGGTATGCCGGCGGTCGGGCTCCCGGCGACCAGCATACCAGCGCCTGGAGGCCGACCGCCGGCTTACCGACAGTGTGGCGAGTGCAAATGAGCCCCTTACGGGCTCACTGCGCTCACCACGCTACGGGTGCCATGCTATTTTATTCTCCCTCTAGGGGGGTCGTGGACCCCCACGAGGGAGAATAAGTGTCGGTATGCCGGCTGTCGGGATTCCAGCGCCGGTATAATGTGCGCTGGGATCCCGTCAGTCTGCATACTGAAGACCACCCCTAGGAAATGTACATTTACAGTAGGACAGAAAAAGGACTTTATGCATTGAGCTGACTTGTGCGTCTTTTCCCCCTTCCCCCAATAAAAGTCATTACAATCAGTGACATTACTACAGTACAGTATGTCACTGCTGGTGTGTAACAACTGACACCATGGCTGCTTTGCCCTAGTGGCATCATAAATGCTTAGCATATCCTTGGACCGTGCTTTGATGCTCGGCAATGACAGATATTTAAACTTTTTAAAACAATTTAGAATTCTGTTGTTATCAATATTAAACTAGATACAGTATATATTTAATATATTATTACACAGAGAAAAAGGTCTGTCTGCTTATATGAAGAACTGACTGTGCGTCTTTGGAGGCAAACAAAGACGCGTATACTGTACATTTGGCTAAAAGTTGCATTACACAGCCACACAGATACACTGCTCCAGTGTGACTCCCCACAGTGTAAGTTGTCATTTGCAAAAAAAAAAAGTTTAAAATTGTTACAGAAATAAAAATAAAAATAACTTTACTGTGACGGTGTACGGCATGCTATCACTGAGTCACTGCTGCACATCACTGCTGAAATTGCAAGGACCATGAACAAGGCACAAGTGCGTAATAAAATTAGATTTGCAATGTAAAAAATATCTACAGCATAATTTTGATAACAATAGAATTCTTTTTGATTTAAAAAGTGTAAACATCTGTCATTGCTGGGAATCGAACTTGGGTTCAAGGGTATGATAAGCATTGATGATGCCACTAGGGCGAGGCAGCTACACTGTCAGTTCTTGCACACCAGCAGTGACATAGTGATGTTACTGAATTTAAACTGCAAGCATCATTTGATTTTACATTGGAGACTTCATGCATGCACAGTGGTGGTTTTCAAAAGCGACACCTGGTGGATGAACATTAGTACTGCACCTGCCAGAGACTCGGGTGTTCATTCCGAGTTGTTCGCTCGCTAGCTACTTTTAGCAGCTGTGCAAAAGCTAAGCCGCTGTCCTCTCAGAGTGTATCTTAGCTTAGCAAAAGTGCGATCGAAAGGATTGCAGAGCGGCTGCAAAATAATTTTGAGCAGTTTCAGAGTAGCTCCATTCCTACTCAACGCTTGCGATCACTTCAGACCATTCAGTTCCTGTTTTGATGTCACAAACACGCCCTGCGTTTGCCCAACCACGCCTGCGTTTTTCCTGGCACGCCTGCGTTTTTTCGAACACTCCCTGAAAACGGTTAGTTAACACCCAGAAACGCCCACTTCCTGTCAATCACTCTGCGGCCAGCAGTGCGACTGAAAAGCTTCGCTAGACCTTGTGTGAAACTACTTCAGCTGTTGTGAAAGTACGTCGCGCGTGCGCATTGCACCGCATACGCATGCGCAAAAGTGACGCTTTTTTTGTCTGAACGCTGCGCTGCGACCGAAAACAGCTAGCGAACAACTCGGAATGACCCCCTCAGTTCTTTAGACTGCGACTGCATATGCCACCCTGTGACCGAAAATGCCACCCTCCGACCAGATGCAGGCATATGTAATGCAATAATGCGTGGCTGCATCTGTAAAAACATTTTAACTAACCCAGCCTCTTTTTCATAGGTGCCACTGAATTAAGCACTCATTTCTATTCTACACTTTAAAAATCAGATGACAATCTTCTTTTCTCAATAGTCCAAATGAACATGACAAACTAATGTGAATAGATGGCTTGATATGTAGTAATATAGTCACCACGCTAACATGAATTATCCTCCGTATACCTTATTCTGCCCCTCCATTCCCTTGTCCCACCTCTACAGGTGCAAGCAGGCGTACCAGCAGCCTATTGTCTGGGCATACACAGAACGATTTTATGTATTTTACTTGATGCAAACTAGTGTTACTCCCAGTGCCATGTAATGCCCACGTGATGTAAGTGCGCTTTTCAGAACATTTTTTTATTCTTTTGTGTTTCATTCTGCCCAGATAGAATGTGAAGCTGGTAATCTAGATCTGTAACTAATGACATTAAAGCATAAAACAGAGTGGGGAAAAAACAGACAATTATCAGGACTTTACATTGCACAAGGGCAGTAGCAGTGTGAAAGAATTCAATTAACAAAAAACAGATCTGGCTGCAATTTCAGGCAATTAGTGGCGGTAAAACCAAGACAATCATAGTATGCTAATGATGTCTCTGCCCTTTATTTATAAATGAGAACATACGGTAAGTCCTTGTTCAGCCCCACTTTTATTAATTTAATCTTTTCAGTTCATTCTTCCAAAATACTGCTCAGTTCTGTCTAGTAGAAATATTAATTTAATCATGAGAGTAGGGGGACCTCAGGCAGGACTGGCTTTACTACATGTTACACTTTTGTGTGTTTGAAGCTATCCCTTTTTCTTTTTACATTGGGCGAAGGCTGCCGTGCTTCTCTGCTGAAGCTCCATTGGAAGGTGCAAATCAAATCTTGTTTTTTTTAAACAAATAATCTAAATTTGGTGCCCCTAAGCATCGACTCAAGCTTAGTAATGAATACTTCCACTCAAGCCCATTCAGGAAAGTAGAGCATCATAGATACAACATTCTAAGCAAATTAGCACATATTGGAATGGACAGTACATTGAGTATTTTTAAAATATAAATATGCTTTCAATTTATGCGCACAGCTACAATACTGTGTATCCATCGCCAAGGCAGTTTTGATGGCACATCACTGAAGACATTTCTTCTAGTCCATGCATCAGAAGCGTATTCTGTTTAACATTGGCCAAGTTCCAGGGACTTCCATTATTCATAGTAGAGTAGGTTCTACTGGAGGTACTGTAGCTCCAACTTAAGTTTTCTAGAGGAACCTGTAGTTTGTAGTGATGGCTTTCAAAATATATAGCTTTATCATGGATCTCTCTGTATAAGACCCTTCTATATAATGAGTCCATTTTTCCTATCATGGCACACTGAAGATTTATAGATGATATATGCAGGTCCACTGAGAGACGCCATGACATTTGGAACTGTGGGGAGGCGTGCCTAAATTCATAGAGGAGTGGGCATGCCCCTTCCAAAAAAAAAAATATATAGTAAGAGCTGACACCATGAAAGGGGAGCTGGTGGCAGCACAGGAAGACAATGCCCCCCTTAGCAGCTGACCTGGGCCCAGAATTCCACCAGGCCCATTTAATAAGCAGGGAACAGTTGATCATTATCTGCACTTCCCCCTCTCGGCACCTCAGGATGTAAGTAAAGGATAGAGGAGCTTCACCCATAAACTAATTTCCCCTAACAAACTATTAGGTTATCTATAGTACATGGCAGAAGACTCACCACTGGCATGGAAAGCTCTAGATAGAGGTAAGGGAGGTGTTAAGGTTCAGTATAAAAATTAGTTTATGGGTTGTGATAGGTGCATTAAAATGTTTACACAAGCCAAGAGATAATGCAAAGCAATATAGGTGAGGATAATAACTAGAGCTTTGTGCTGCATTGTCTTCAGTCGCAAGACAATAATAAACCTTCTCAAGAGTGATCGACTGTACTATATTATAAAAGCCCTTTCTAATCTGCATTTCCGTCATCTGAAGAGTTATTGTTATTAGTTATTTCTATAATCCCCACAGGTAAAACTAACCATCATAAGGGGCTCTTGCATATATTAATACTCCTGAAGCTTTGAGTGTATTACATTCACTTCCAAACAGCACTTGTAATCCATTTCTGGGGGGGAGGGGAGGGTCCTAATGTAGGTCTATCTGCTATATTCCATCATTACGCATGACTTAATAATTAATGTCATCACTCATCTGATTTGCAGAATTGCCATGTCTTCTGTATGCCGAATCTGAGTCAGATTCATTGACTGTGCTTTGACTGTAAACACGTCATCCTAGTTGCTCTAATAACACGTGTTACATAGTGGATGGTGTATCCTGCCAAATTATATTGTAGAGGGGTGATCAGACCGGAAAGTCACCGAAAAGTTCACAACTTGAGAAATATAACTATAATCCACGGATGACATAATTACGTAGAGACGACACAGAGGGAGAGGGGCCCTGCTGGCAAGAGATGACATTCTAATCATAATAATGATGTCATTAACTGCATATAGCGCTGTTCTCCCAACAGGACACAAAGTGCTAGAGGCATTCTATAATATTGGTTATATGTTAGTCACTGCCTAAAGCATAAAATTAAAATTAAAAAACAATGAATTTTATGTATAAAATAGGACTTCAAAATGAAATTGAAATACACACAGTAATTCAGGACTATATGCAGAGTAAACTGGCTGCACCGCCAACTGGGAACAGGGCATCTTGGAATACGGCATTAGTTTGCTGCTTGCTGTTTTACAAATGTTCATATATCGCGCTTGCAGCTGACACACCTGTTCTCAAGTAACCACAGCCATAAATTGTGCAGTGTTCTTGGCCCTTATGGAATGTAGTTGGCCTCACAAGTCAATACTCCAACGTTATATTTCGGTAGCTCAGAGGTACCAGCGTGCTCTTTCCCTCATGAAAAAACATTTTACTGAGTCCCATTGAGCCTCGGCTGAGCTAGATCTGCATTTTCATTAAATAAAATCAGGTGTTTCTTTTCGAGGCTTGTGCAAGACCTTAATATCCCGAGACGACATTAATTAAAAGTGTGAAACCAGGAAATAAAATAGCACACAACGGGATGTGTCATTTTTGGTAAGATGTAGCTGGCTGGATCTGTCCGCTTCTCTCCCTAATGCTGATGCAGTGTAATACAAACCCATTTAGCAGAGCTTCTGTGTAAAACAAAGTCTGCAGAGATCTAGAGAACAAAGTGTAATGAATCATGTGTATCTCCTTCTCTATATGACAGCGAGTAAAAGAAATACAGCTCAAACTAAGCATAACCATTCATCACCGAGCTACAGCCCGTCCCGCCGTGCCAAAAGCAACGATGTCATGTAAATTATACTGCTCCATGACATTGTAAAATAAACTCTTTCACTTATTAACTCCAGTTGGGTTATTATAAAAGCCGAACGCAAATGCTGCACCCTGGCCAATCACGGGACATGTCAGATACCATCTGCGCTGGTCAGAAAGAGAAGGACGGTGCAGTCACCGAGCATTGTAACATGCCCCCTGCTCATTACATCCTATGTAATAGAGTATGATACCATGTATCCATGTCTGATGGAAGCGATAATGTGCAGCTAGCCACTCGGAATGGCACTTGAAGCACTTAGCCTTGTTTTGCTTCTCTCCCAGTGCTATATCCTGGAACATAATACTGTAGAGCAGTAAAAATTCATATGGTGCCTGTCTTGCATTGTTATACCTGGAAATGGAAATTCATATTTGCTCACAGAGGGGACTATTTATCATAGCAAGAAATATAGAGACAGTTTTCTCTCTATTTAACAAGCAGTGAAGCCAGCAGTAATCTAGCCGGGTATTGCAAGATAGGGCCTTTGCTAGCAGTCTCTGCCAATAAAATCCCTCAGGGTTGGACTGGACCACAGCGGTACACCTCCTTCTCTAGGAATCAGGTTCCAGACTGTGCACTTGAATTATACAATACATTATACTGTATACATGTTACATGCCTGAGGTGTACTCTACAGTGCATTGCTGTTAGTAATCTGGTACATTATCATGCATGTACTAGCAGTATTTACTATATATATTTATCAAGGGGCCCAGACCATGCACTCTCTAATGGTTAGTCAATCCTCTATGGCGGCTGGACACCCCCCCTCTGGAGACTGGCCACACCCCTAAACATGGGCCCCTACCACTGCATTCCCCCAGTGGGCCCTTGATGCCCCAGTCCGACACTGAATTCCCTTATACCTTTACCACCGCAATCCTCTGATTGCTTTGTCCATTTCAGGATGGTGATAGTGAACGTATATCGGGGGAAAAACTGATATATTTAATTAAATATTCTGTCCATTTAAAGTTACATTTCAGTATTTTCTCCATTTTTTTTTTTTATATATAACCTGCGGGTCCAGGCTTCCGCTGGAATGCACATTTATTACCTGGATTTTGTGCAAAAGGGGTTCCAACAGGCCGGCAAAGCAGTCAACCTCTGTCTTTTGATTCCAGGTCAGTATCACTGGATAAATGCCGTAGAATGGGAATTTTTGGCACTGTGCCGACTACATCTAGCCCCCATATGTGACGTGGGCAAAGCGTGGTATGGCGGCAAATTATGTTGAGACACCAGGGCTATCAGCACCAGGAAGAAGAACATTGCTAGAACTGAACATTCGTAGGACACTCTGGGGAGCTCTGTACCTCAGCCACTGTAGCATTTGGTAAAGGGATCACAGAGTTAAGAAGATGTATTTGATTTAACATAATAAGTTACACAGATAATGTATCATTATAACCTCTGCAGGTCTTGGGGAAATATGAAGGATAGTGAATTACTGTAGCCTGTTTAGTTCGTAAGTAATGAAAAAGGACAATGTTGTATATATACTTGAAGAGGTACAAGTTGCCAAACTCTGGTTTAAAGTAGCCATGTTCCTCATGTCTGGGATACATACTAAGGAGTCTATTTGTGAAGAAGTGATAAATCCTTTCTTTGACTTTTTTTTCCCAGAGACAGTGGTTATCAGCGCTACCTCCTAAGGGGTCTATTCATGGAGCAGTGAAAAGAGTGGAGAAGTGCGCCAGTGGAGAAGTTGCCCATGGCAACCAATCAGTGTTGAGGTAACATGTATAAAGCGCATTCTATAAATTTATGTGTAGCAGGTGATTGGTTGTCATGGGCAACTTCTCCACTGGCTCACTTCTCAACACTTTTGACTGCTTCATGAAAAAAAATCACTGATTTTTGTTACCGTCCTTGTATTTTACATTTTACCACATACCCATGGGACTGCAGTGTCTACTCAATTTATCAAGCAGTGGAAACTGAAGAGAGAGTGTTACCCAGCATGCTTCAGTGGGGAACCTGTGAAACCGGAGAGGCTTTGCAGGTTCTGACCTGGATCCTGTCTCTCTACTATAAGTAGCTGCTGGCTGCCGCATATTACCTGAACCCTGTCAGCAGGGAGGAGTAAACCACCACTTAGTAGCGGGGCTTCATAAGGAACACTGTCATGGTAAATAGCAGAATACAAACATTGTGTATCGCTGCTATAATTAAAATATCAAATGGATATGGCTGATTACCGTGTTTCTGTAGAAAACAAAGGCCCCCGTACTGCACTGCATTAGGTCATTTTATCATCCACAATGCTTTCACGCTTCTCTGCCATAACATCCTTTTAGCTAATGTTTGTTCCATTGGAACATCTGATTTGTGTCATTTCTATGGCCCCCTTGGCCGCATGGTTAATCATGTTCTGGGTTACTAAGCAAGGCGGCCCACGGGGTAAGGTCAGGATGATAGAACATCTCAATCTGTCTTGCAAAAGGTGTCAAAGCACAATCCTTTAACCTTTGGGCACTTCCACTATATGTCTAAAAGTCACTAATGTGACCTCAGTGTCGACAGCACAGGGGTGATTAAGAGGGATTCATTTGTGACACCTTCATGGTGACAAATAACACTTTGTAGAAAGTATTTTTAATGGTTGTACATTTTAACACGGAAGATATACAGCAGTTTTAGGTTCAGCTCGAAGAATACGAACAGAGGTCCATCAGTGCCTCTCTTTACACCCACTTCACTTTGTGTTGTTTGACAAAATCAGGGGCATATTGGGATGGAAAACCAGCATTCCTGAAGCAACAATACATGGGACGGGGATCTTGGGAGGGTGTGTGTGTGTGGGGGGGGGGGGGCTTATGACATATGTGGCAGAGGTACAAGAGCATAACTCACTCCTGGGTTTAGGGCTGCTGATTGCAAATTACTACTAAGGAGGGGGAGATGATGATACAGGTAAGTGAGGTAAGATAGCCCCTCACGTGAGAGCTTACAATCTACAGGGGAAGTGTTGTCAAACAGAGGTGACACAGAATGACGAGTCAGTTTGCTGGGGCAAAAATGATGTGTTAGGCGGGTATTCAATTATTATTCATCACTGATATAGCAAACCATGTGAGGACAATGCATGTTTTGTGGTCCACATTGTAATTACCCACCACTCC